>NC_047510.2:34360142-34454382 GCF_902827115.2 Pseudochaenichthys georgianus | reverse complement strand
ATGTGTCCCCTCTTCTCCATGTCTCTTCTACATCAACATGTGTCCCCTCTTCTCCATGTCTCTTCTACATCAACATGTGTCCCCTCTTCTCATGTCTCTTCTACATCAACATGTGTCCCCTCTTCTACATCAACATGTGTCCCCTCTTCTTCATGTCTCTTCTACATCAACATGTGTCCCCTCTTCTTCATGTCTCTTCTACATCAACATTGTGTCCCCTCTTCTACATCAACATGTGTCCCCTCTTCTTCATGTCTCTTCTACATCAACATGTGTCCCCTCTTCTTCATCAACATGTGTCCCCTCTTCTCATGTCTCTTCTACATCAACATGTGTCCCCTCTTCTCCATGTCTCTTCTACATCAACATGTGTCCCCTCTTCTCCATGTCTCTTCTACATCAACATGTGTCCCCTCTTCTACATCAACATGTGTCCCCTCTTCTTCATGTCTCTTCTACATCAACATGTGTCCCCTCTTCTTCATGTCTCTTCTACATCAACATGTGTCCCCTCTTCTTCATGTCTCTTCTACATCAACATGTGTCCCCTCTTCTACATCAACATGTGTCCCCTCTTCTTCATGTCTCTTCTACATCAACATGTGTCCCCTCTTCTACATCAACATGTGTCCCCTCTTCTTCATGTCTCTTCTACATCAACATGTGTCCCCTCTTCTCCATGTCTCTTCTACATCAACATGTGTCCCCTCTTCTTCATGTCTCTTCTACATCAACATGTGTCCCCTCTTCTCCATGTCTCTTCTACATCAACATGTGTCCCCTCTTCTACATCAACATGTGTCCCCTCTTCTTCATGTCTCTTCTACATCAACATGTGTCCCCTCTTCTTCATGTCTCTTCTACATCAACATGTGTCCCCTCTTCTTCATGTCTCTTCTACATCAACATGTGTCCCCTCTTCTCCATGTCTCTTCTACATCAACATGTGTCCCCTCTTCTTCATGTCTCTTCTACATCAACATGTGTCCCCTCTTCTTCATGTCTCTTCTACATCAACATGTGTCCCCTCTTCTCCATGTCTCTTCTACATCAACATGTGTCCCCTCTTCTTCATGTCTCTTCTACATCAACATGTGTCCCCTCTTCTTCATGTCTCTTCTACATCAACATGTGTCCCCTCTTCTTCATGTCTCTTCTACATCAACATGTGTCCCCTCTTCTTCATGTCTCTTCTACATCAACATGTGTCCCCTCTTCTTCATGTCTCTTCTACATCAACATGTGTCCCCTCTTCTCCATGTCTCTTCTACATCAACATGTGTCCCCTCTTCTTCATGTCTCTTCTACATCAACATGTGTCCCCTCTTCTTCATGTCTCTTCTACATCAACATGTGTCCCCTCTTCTTCATGTCTCTTCTACATCAACATGTGTCCCCTCTTCTTCATGTCTCTTCTACATCAACATGTGTCCCCTCTTCTCCATGTCTCTTCTACATCAACATGTGTCCCCTCTTCTCCATGTCTCTTCTACATCAACATGTGTCCCCTCTTCTTCATGTCTCTTCTACATCAACATGTGTCCCTTCTTCTTCATGTCTCTTCTACATCAACATGTGTCCCCTCTTCTTCATGTCTCTTCTACATCAACATGTGTCCCCTCTTCTTCATGTCTCTTCTACATCAACATGTGTCCCCTCTTCTTCATGTCTCTTCTACATCAACATGTGTCCCCTCTTCTCATGTCTCTTCTACATCAACATGTGTCCCCTCTTCTCCATGTCTCTTCTACATCAACATGTGTCCCCTCTTCTTCATGTCTCTTCTACATCAACATGTGTCCCCTCTTCTTCATGTCTCTTCTACATCAACATGTGTCCCCTCTTCTTCATGTCTCTTCTACATCAACATGTGTCCCCTCTTCTTCATGTCTCTTCTACATCAACATGTGTCCCCTCTTCTTCATGTCTCTTCTACATCAACATGTGTCCCCTCTTCTCCATGTCTCTTCTACATCAACATGTGTCCCCTCTTCTTCATGTCTCTTCTACATCAACATGTGTCCCCTCTTCTTCATGTCTCTTCTACATCAACATGTGTCCCCTCTTCTTCATGTCTCTTCTACATCAACATGTGTCCCCTCTTCTTCATGTCTCTTCTACATCAACATGTGTCCCCTCTTCTTCATGTCTCTTCTACATCAACATGTGTCCCCTCTTCTTCATGTCTCTTCTACATCAGCATGTGTCCCCTCTTCTTCATGTCTCTTCTACATCAACATGTGTCCCCTCTTCTTCATGTCTCTTCTACATCAACATGTGTCCCCTCTTCTTCATGTCTCTTCTACATCAACATGTGTCCCCTCTTCTACATCAACATGTGTCCCCTCTTCTTCATGTCTCTTCTACATCAACATGTGTCCCCTCTTCTCCATGTCTCTTCTACATCAACATGTGTCCCCTCTTCTCCATGTCTCTTCTTCATCAACATGTGTCCCCTCTTCTCCATGTCTCTTCTACATCAACATGTGTCCCCTCTTCTTCATGTCTCTTCTACATCAACATGTGTCCCCTCTTCTTCATGTCTCTTCTACATCAACATGTGTCCCCTCTTCTTCATGTCTCTTCTACATCAACATGTGTCCCCTCTTCTTCATGTCTCTTCTACATCAACATGTGTCCCCTCTTCTTCATGTCTCTTCTACATCAACATGTGTCCCCTCTTCTCATGTCTCTTCTACATCAACATGTGTCCCCTCTTCTTCATGTCTCTTCTACATCAACATGTGTCCCCTCTTCTCCATGTCTCTTCTACATCAACATGTGTCCCCTCTTCTCCATGTCTCTTCTACATCAACATGTGTCCCCTCTTCTTCATGTCTCTTCTACATCAACATGTGTCCCCTCTTCTTCATGTCTCTTCTACATCAACATGTGTCCCCTCTTCTTCATGTCTCTTCTACATCAACATGTGTCCCCTCTTCTTCATGTCTCTTCTACATCAACATGTGTCCCCTCTTCTTCATGTCTCTTCTACATCAACATGTGTCCCCTCTTCTTCATGTCTCTTCTACATCAACATGTGTCCCCTCTTCTCCATGTCTCTTCTACATCAACATGTGTCCCCTCTTCTTCATGTCTCTTCTACATCAACATGTGTCCCCTCTTCTTCATGTCTCTTCTACATCAACATGTGTCCCCTCTGTGGAAAGAGACTCTGAAAGTTTCAGGAACAAAGATTTTCTCTCTTTTTGATCCATTTCTATAAAAACCTGTCTGAAAATGAGCTGATCAGATTTTGGCCACTTTATGATGTCATAACGATGTCTTGTCTTGTGTAACCATTAGCCAATCAGCAACAAGGTAACCCCCCCCCCCCCTTATCACCTGAATCTCCTCTAGAGCACCATTGAGTTCTTTGTAACCAAGTGTCTCTCAGAGGGGCGTGGGGAGGGGCTCCTTGTCTTCATCTGAAGTAACAGACAGAGAATCAGCTCTTTGGAAACAGGGCTGAAACAGAGGGGATTATGGGTAATGCTGCAATGATCTGTTGGTGTTTCAGCCAATCAGAGACAGGTTCTGGATATATCTGAGACCTGTAATATATTGATGAGAAACAGTATAATAGAGGACCTTTAATGAATGTTGCCGATTGAAATCTCGCTAAAGGAAACAGGACTTAGCCTGGACTGATGTTTTCACTTTTACAACGTTATCTTGGGATTGAAGCAACTTCATTTGTCTTGCTACAAATCCACAAAGTGTTAGATAAGCAGAATGATAAGACTCTCAATCCCAGACTGTGGATATAAAGCTACAGCTAGTTAGCTTAGCTCAGCACAAAGACTCAATATTTTAATCCATACAAATATGTAAGTAGAAAAACAACAGTTCCTTGTCTTAGTGCAGGCGATGTGCACGACCACCTTTTGATAGAAAGTATGCGGCAGACCTTGCATAGCAGGCTAAAGGCAGCAAACTCATAAGCTTAGCTAACCAAATGCTAGCTGACGTACCTACAACATATTTTTTATCCAGACAAGTTTTGATTAGGACAAAGCAGACTTGCTTATTCACCTCAATGCGTGCAAACTAGATCAAATATGAGTCTGCATCATCCACCCTTATCTTTGCATAACGGCCCGTCCACACACAGGCATGAAAACAATCTTTCAAAGCTTCGCCCATTCACTTCAATGGGGTGACGTAGAAGATGTTGAATCTTCGCCGAACTGCATTGTGGGGAGCGGAGCGTGGCTTTGCATCGTGAGCATCAACAGTTGAGCAATGTTCAACTTTTGATGCTCCCGATGCTTTTGAAGCTGGCATCAGCCAATCAAATCCCTTTATGCAAATCTGACAGTAGAAGCGCTAGCCAATCAAACCGCGCGTAAGCAGGGAGAGCCAGACCGCAGTTCAAATCACCCGGTTCTTTACGACCAGAACTATTAACGGGATACAAACCGGAGGAACCAGGCGTGGAGGGAGGTGGCAGAGACCGTGGGTGGAACTGGTAGGTTTTCACCGGTTTGGGGATTTTATATCCAGTTTACTTCGTTTTAACATTGCTATTGCTTTGGATGTCGGGGGCGGGAGATGCATGTGATTGGTTGTTGGTCGCAAAAAATCGCTAAGCTTCAGACACGCCCGGCATCAAGATCTTTCAAGATTTTTTTCATGCCTGTGTGGACGGGCCGTTAGACTCTACTATATTCGATCTGCTTCTAAAATGTAATGTGTTTGTCTGCTAACCCCGCTAAAGAAAGATTGTCGTGTGAACACTGGAGTAGTAGTTTGAAAGGATTGTATCTGGCCTTCTAAAACCCAGTCATGTTTTAAAGATGCTTGCGTGTCTTCTGTTGCTTCCTTTGTCTGTTGTAACTCTTCTTCGTCTCTCTGCAGATGTATGTGACTCTGGTGTTTAAGACCAAAGGCACGCGGTTGACGAAGCCCACCATCAGCCTCACTCTGCTCTGCCTGGCTGTTTTAGTGGGGGTGGTCCGAGTGGCCGAGTACCGCAACCACTGGGCCGACGTCCTGGCAGGGTTCTTCACCGGGGGATCCATCGCTGTGTTTTTGGTGAGGGATGTTTTTTGAATGTATCCTTTACCATTTTTAATCCCATAACGATTGGTTTACTTATCACAAAAATCACTATTCAAGCGATGACATTTGTAAAAGGTCGACTGAAGCAAGCCTTCCCGTGTCTGAGAAAGACTTTATTAAAACTAAAGTGGTGTACGAATCAGCACGAGTGTTATCGTCCCGTGAATCAAACAAAGCCTCTGTTGTGACTGAAAACAGAAATGTTTGCATCTTCTTAGCTGGTATATTTAACTAATTTCACAGAATAATGTACCTAGCCAAATACATGGAATTAGGAAATAATGCTAGGTTAGTATCGAAGGTAGTTCCTTGTAGGCTTGTATTATTTTAAGCCTGGAAAAAAGTACTCTTGAGATGCCAGTTCAGCCCAACAGGAACTCTCAATAGCTGCTTTAACACCAAGTACTCTGCCGTACTTAGTGCCCAGCACTTACTGCCAGCACTTAGTGCCCCCATGGAACTAAGTACAGATCGCGTTCACACCGGAATAAGTTCCCTGGGGGAAAATTACGCAAATGAAGCCGCTGACGTCACTTCTTCTTCTTCTGCTTTGGGTTTACTGGCAGGCCGCAAACATCTTCACGGCGTATACTGCCACCCGAAGTCCCCGGCCGGAAGTCCCCGGAGTTGGGGACTGGCTTCAGTAGAAGCTGCTGGGACTCCCAGCAGCTTCCGAGTAAATCGCCAGAACGCCGACACCTCCTCATCTCCACCGCTCCCATGTTTTCTTTTGGTGTTATTCTCTCTCCGTTGGTGCGCGGGGCTAATGCTAATGCTAATAATGCTAATGCCAGCAAATACAATGGCGGTTTTACGGGGCGTGGTTTGCAATTCGCCCAGCCAATCGAAATTGGTACTTTTTTCTCCCCAGGATAGTCCCACTAAACTAGGCACTAAACACGGGGGTCAAAGTTCTCGGAACTAAGTTCTCTTTTTGGTGTGAACGCAAAATTCCAGATACTAACGGAACTAAACGGGAAAAGTGCGGGTACAAGTACTCCGGTGTGAACGCGCCTTATGAATCTCTATGCATTTGAAATGGGAAGAAATCTAAGGGTTGTTGTTGAGCTGGTTTACTTATATCACAAACTACTACTTAACATATGACAACAGTTGCAAAAGGTCTAATGAAGCAAGCCTTCCTATGTCGGAGAAAGATTTGCATTCACCCGGTGGTATTATAGTGGAGTTAATAAAACTAAAATGGTGTATGAATTTGATGGAGTATTATCGTCCCTTAACCCAAATCAAGAGTCGGACAAAGCCTCTGTTGTGTCTCAAAACAGATATGATTGCATCTCTTATGCATCTTGGCCTGGTATATATTTTTCTAACTCCACAAAATAATGTCCCTAACCAAATAAATGTAATTCGAAAATAATGCTAGGTTAGTATTAGTTTAGTTTATTTGTGTCGTGGACAGCTTTAGAGGTAGTTCCTTGAAGGCTTGCATTATTCTAAGGCTGAAAAAACACCTTCCCAACTCTTGAGATACCAGTTTGCCCCAACGGGAACCCTCTATGAACTTTATGCATTTGAAATGGGAAGAAATCTAAAGGTTGTTGTTGAGCTGTGATTGGACGATTGCAGCGGGGTCAGGGTTCATCGAAGTGTCCGTTTTTTCTTTCTTTCTTCTCTCTAACCCAGGGGTCGTCAAACTCGAGGCCCGGGGGCCAAATCCGGCCCGTGACTTCATTTCATGTGGCCCCACAAGAGCCTGCAAAGAATATAATACTATACGGTTACATGCTACTTTACAGAAGCACGTTGCCCATAAACTACATGTCCCACAATGCATCTCAAGTTTGACTTTTCTTCTCAGAATCTGACTTTTTTTTCAAAATGTCACTTATTTTATTTTGACTTTTTCCCCAGAATTTGGCTTTTCTTTTTAAATCATTTGTGACATTCTCACTGAAGAGACTTAAGTTATTACCCTATCCGATAATAATCCAATGCAGACGGCAATAATGTAATATAATACATTCTTTTAAATATATTAAATATTTATATATGTATTTTTTGTATGTATATAAAACCGGCCCTTTGAGTGCGACCATGATGCTGATGTGGCCCGAGATTAAATTGAGTTTGACGCCCCTGCTCTCACCCTTTAACCCGGTCTCCACCTGCAGGTCACCTGTGTGATAAACAATTTCCAGCAGATGTTGCCGAGTCCACTTCAACCCCACCGCCCCGAGTCCATGCTGGGGATGCCGATGGTGACGCTGCCCTGTGTCGAGAGTCCACTCGAAAAGTTAAGTGGCCCTCAGGTAAGAGGCGGGGAGCTGCACTCACAAAGGAGGGGCTGATATACACACCCCTTGTCTCTTACCTGAATCCTTTGTCCTCCTTCCCCCCCCCCCCCCCAAACACCCAGAACAAATCATGCATGCTCCAAAGCACCACCTGCACCCTCAGCACCAACAACACATCAGAGAGAATCCTCTAAATCTCTAAGCCGGCTCGTTGGCTGATAAGAACGCAGCAGAGATTTGTTTCTACCGGCGTGAAATGAGCCCTGGTTTTATTTCATCCATCGGAGGAACAAATTCGAGTGAATGTTTGCTCTTTAGCTTCTTATCGGGGATTTAGGGAGTCGCTTGTCTCTTTTGAGCTGAGTCAGCAGTTCGGCTGACACACCGAGGTGTACTTTAATATTCTGGGATCGTGCAAAGCAGGAAGCTGGAGGGAAGAACCAAGCTGAAGGTCCCCTCGGCTGTTCAACGGTGCTGCATTTTCTAAAGAAAGCGGCTGCGTCCCGAACAATCGCTTAACTTTTACTTTTATGTTGTAAAGCAGCTGCCCTTACCAGTACGAAGAGTCGCATGCAGAATTAAATCAATTGGAACACGCTTTTCAGCAAAGGGTCCTCGTCACTGGGACATTTGATGACTAAAGATTACACTTGTCAAATCAAAAGAAAGTTAAAATCTTTAACACAAAAGACTCGAGACTTCTGAGCCTTTGACTTGAATCTACTTGATTCCTAACCCCAAAGATTAACGGACGATTTACTGAATCGACACTAACGTCATGTATCTCCAGCAAGTCCAGACTTTATTCCCTAGATACAGTTTTTGAAACCAAAACATTTAATTACCGTACTTTTCGGACTATAAGCCGCGACTTTTCCCCCCATTTTTTAGTACAGCTAAGGGCCACTAGGGAACCTCCTAGATCTATGGATTTCACAGGTAAAATTAACCACCTTTAACACTATGGGCTCTATGACCGGTCCGCGCCCGCCACCTTTAAGCGGCGGGCTCCAGCAGGAAAAGCTGGCGGCCGGAAAAGAGTGAGACAGGTAGCGCGCCAAAGTAAAAGTGGAACCGAGAGACGGAACGAGAGCAAGACAGACGGACAATTTAGCTGCTGCGGCTCATATGCAGGTGCGCTTTATAGTCCGGAAAGTACGTACAATTCTTTGCATTTTGACTTGTTTGGACCTTAAATCTCAAAGCTTAGGACTTTGGACTTGTCCGTCGTCGCTTAAGACCGAAGACTTACCTGCCTTTGCAACTTTTCCTTCACATTGCCCCTTGAATTTAAACCGTCCTCCTCATATATCAGCTGTGTAAAGAATTTGGGTCAGAATAGTCAGAAAAAATTGTCAGAAAAGCCTAAGTATTGGGACGTTTTCTCGCATACTAAATAGTACGGACCTTACATCTCAAAGCTTAGGACTTTGGACTTGTCCGTCTTCACTTAAGACCGAAGACTTACCTGCCTTTGCAACTTTTCCTTCACTTTGCATCTTGCATTAAACCTTCTTGCTCATATATCAGCTGTCCGTGCATTGGGACACTTCCTAGCATACTAAATAGTGCAGTTTGGGTATTCGACCACACACCAATGATCTCAGGGATCGACGGAAGAGTCCACGAGTGTTTAGGAGATGTCTTGTGTCCTGTGTGGTCTGTCTCCGTCACTAACCCTCACCTGACTGCCTCTTTTCCTCTGTCTCCCACCTTGCCTCTCTCCTTTCTGCTCCCTTGTCCCTCACTCTCCTCCAGTATCCTGCACTCTCCACCTCCTCCCCACCTTACAACACCTACGTCCAACCATTCTAACCGACTTTGAATCTCTTCCTCGCTCCTCACTTTCTCCGCCATCCGTCGCCTTATTTCTGTTTTTTATGCTCTCCTTCTCCTCCTCATCCTCGTACATTGCTCTTGATTATTCTTTTCTTCACTTTTCTCTCTCCGCCCCCCCCCCCTCGGCCTTCTCTCTCTCTCTCTTTCTCACTCCTCTCTTTCCCCTGCAGACTCCGAGGGGATCTCCGTTCACCGAGATCACATGACCATCAGCCATATCGGTTCCCCGCAACCCCCGATGTCCTCATACCGTCTCGCTCCATTTCCAGCGAAGTCTAGACCAGGCGGAGCAGCACTCTCCGCTGTGCGCCGCCCATCCGTCCGGGCGATACGCCACGCTGCACCGCTCCTACTCCACGCAGGTCTAGAACTTCCCTGGATACCGAACAGACGTCCCTAACCCCCGGGGGAACCGATAGGCACAACTAAAAAAGACTTTCTCTTTGCCGCACAAGCAAAGAGCCGAACATCAAGTACAGAGTCAGGTACTTCTTTGTTTATGCGTTCGAATATTCTGACTTTGGTTGTTTTGTATCTTCAGTGGCGCGCTCCTGCGACGAAGAACACATCGAACTTTGACCACTGAGAATGTCCGTCCATTTTTTTGTTTGGAAGCAACGGTGAGTTTTCGACCGTCTAACGGAGTGAGGGTGAACTCACTGTATGCGTTCAGGAGGTCGGACCAAAGAAACCTGCTGAGAGACACGTGTGCTGCTGAGATACACATGAACAATGCATCATTTTAGCAAGCCATACACACCCTCTCACACACACACACACACACACACACACACACACACACACACACACACACACACACACACACACACACACACACACACACACACGTGCTGTCTCAATTTGAAAACTTCCCATCGTACACATTGCGAGCGCTGTTAGCTCGCTATCTAGCAACACATTGTTTGTGCTAGAAAGTCATCATACACACTGCTCGATTAATCAAATTAAATTAACGGTGGCTTCGGTTGATTCCAATATAGTTGGACAATACTTCTGTATAGTATCGTGCCGTGTTCACCGGAGCAACCATAGCCACGGCTCGTCCCGCAACATCCGCTACGTCGCCAAGAAGGCGTGTCTACGGTAATACACTCAACTCGTTGGCAGTTATACGTAATCTGTGTTTTCATAATGCATCTTACCGCACGTACATGGGCACTAACGCACTCGTATTTACAGAAGTACTTACATTGAGACACAGCTATGCACACTCTCTGTCCATTGGTCTCTTTCTTTCATCCTCTCTTCCTATCTCGGTCCATTTACATAACTTTCACACACACACACACACACACACACACACACACACACACACACACACACACACACACACACACACACACACACACACACACACACACACACACATACCATGTATACATCACTTCAGGGGACATTACATCGACTTACATGCATTTCCTGGAGACTTATCCTAACCTTAATAAAGTCTTCACCCTAAAGTTAATGATGCCCCTTATGGGGACCTCCAATTTGTCCCCATAAGGGAGGTGAGTCCCCACACGTGACTATGTAAACAGATTTAGGTCCCCACAAGTATAGTAACGCTAGTCCACACACACACACACACACACACACACACACACACACACACACACACACACACACACACACACACACACACACACACACACACACACACACACACACACACACACACAGTAGTCTGAGTAGCAGTGCCCTTGTCAGCTCCGCATGAGATTTTCTCAGATCAAAGAATCCATTTGGTATCTCTCAGCGGAAGCAACAGACAAACATGATGAAAGTACCGACCTCTCTACTCGGCCATCTTCTTCTTCTTCGTCTTCTTCTCTTCTTTCTCAGATGGCTGCCAAAAAAACTACCGTGAAAAACACAAAACATTTGCGAAGACAAAGCCAAGCGAACGACTGCAGGTGGTCAGATAACATATTCAGGAGCATCGGTCCAGTTGTGTATTCTTTCGCAGCGAGGAGCTTTCAGACTCACCACTTTTTTTAATTTCACTCTCGAACGAGTTCCTGAACTGGGATTTTATTTCTCGCCAAGATTCGCCATTAACTGACGAGTCATGTAACTATTGAGATTTTATCAGCAGATTTATTTATTGACATGTATATACGATGTTGTTGCCATGAGCGCTCAAAGCGGCGTGACAGTTTTGCTAAATTTTGATTTGCACACTTCCCTAAATCCATGTTTTTTTATTATTATTCTCCGTCCTCTTTCCCCCCCCCCCCCCACACATCTTTTTACAACCTCTATTTCTGTGGGATCTTTGACTATATTACCATCACTGTGCTGTGAAATGTTTCCCTCTGCTGGACGACACACACACACGCACACACTCACGCACGTTCAAACGTCCTCAACAAAGCACACACATGCACAATCCCCCTTACATCCCCTCACCCTTATTGTCCTTAATCATCTTTCTCACACACTTGACATTTGTTTGTATGATATTGTAAATAACTTTTATATCGAAAGTGTGGTTTTTACACAAGCATCACCGACGTTCAGTGTGTAAATCGAGGGAAATCGCTTGTATGTATTGTGATGATGATGAAGATGATGATGAAGATGAGAACAGTGTGTATGAAGGTGCTGAAACACTCTGAAGCAACACTGGATCGTTTGGAAAACACCCAGAGGACTCTTTGAATAAAATACCTGTTTTCGCCCATTGGACCAACTTCAGACTGCGAGAGTTGATTACTAAAACGCTGTGTGGTCATTGGCTGATCAACTCAAAGCGCTCTCTCTCTCTTGGTGTCCTCAGGGCCCAGGAGTTCAACATCTCAATCAGATCCGATCAGATTTTGAAATCCCATGTTTTGTGATCCTGGATCAGACAAGTCGGATAACTTTTGTCCCTGGAGTTCAAAGCAATTCAGGATAGGATCAGCCTGATCCAGATCACGACTTGTCAAGATGACTAGATCCTGAATATCAGTGCTTTAATCCTACCGAGCGCCATCTAGTGGACATGAAACATACTACAAGGAAGACAAGAGACCACATTGCAGAGACTTCTATTGTCCGCAATTACCTTTGAAAGGTGATGACAGATGATGGGCTTTTTTTTTGTTGAAGATATTTTTCATTTAATCTAAATTATATTTGTGATTGACAATCTTTGTTGTGATACTTTTATGAGCATAAATATTTATGTCATCAACATTTGGTTGAAAACAAAATAGGCCACAAACGTGAGCAAAAAATGGAAAAATATAATGTATTTCCAATGAAGGCTAAAAATGGTGTATTATTTCAGTTAACAAACTTTGCCATCTAATTTAAATTGAAACATATTTTTAAATAAATTGTACAGCACATTTTGCTCTGGTAATCCACTGGAAATCCGCCCCTCTGGTGGGATCAGGATAATCCAGTTTGTTGGGATCAAACTGATCCCAATCCTGTGTTGTCGGTTTGAAGATTTGATCCAGATTAAAGCTTGGATTGGATTTCCTGATCTGATCGGATATCAACGTGATCCTCATCCTGTTGTTTGGTTTTGAACTCTCCAAAATCCAGATCTGATCAGATGGGGATTAAAAGTGTTGAACTCCTGGGCCCTGAGCATTAATAATATCTGACGTTTGAAATGTATTTTCTTGTCAAGTTTTCAGAAACACACTCAATCCAAACACAAGGGTAAAAAAAAGGCAAATTCATTCACATTGCAGCGTCAAAAACATGCTTTCCAAGAGCATAGAGATACATTAAACATGAGCTGCTAAGAAAGCCTTTAATAGGATTTACTGTGCGTTGTGTTTGTTTCAGTTGAGTGTCGGCTACATTTCATTGAACCATTTATTTGAACCGGGACATTAATGGCCATTTTAAACAATAATGCTTTCAAGTGTAAGAGCCGGATCTTAGGCGGGGGTGGCGAAGTCGATAGGGACTCGGCTTGGCAACTGAAAGGTCACCAGTTCAAGTCCCGGCAAGACCAAGTGCTACCGAGGTGTCCCTGAGCAAGGCACCGTTCCCCACACTGCTCCTAACAGGATGGGTCGAATGCAGAGAAACAATTTCCCCACGGGGATTAATAAAAGTCCATCTTAATTTTAGCTTTGAGCTCATTTCCATCTGTCGTCCCGTCACATACAACATTTATGAGCATAACATTTCTATACATGGCAAACAGAAATACATGATGTGCAGAAGGAGCAACAGCAGCACAAGGCAGTACAACGTAGCTACGACATATTCTTTTTTCCTTTTGTTCTCACTCAAATGAATAATTATAACAAAGTACAACACAAACAAGAATACTTCTCAAATAGTCCGTCATGTTCAACAGGGGCAAGAAGAAGCTTAAACAAAACGGTCCGACCCCCTCTAGCATATATGTTTCTTATAAATATAATATTAGGTCTTCGTCATCAGCGACATGTTTGTTTTTGTTTGCTTTTTTACAAAACAATCAGAAAGAAATTACTTTTACAATTACAAGAAATAACAACAGATGGATATATGCAGTATAAAGTCCGAGAGGAGACGCCCCGTGTTGAAGTGCATTTAGCGCTGATCGCACGTCTGGTTGTTTCTCAACCGTTCTTTGAGCTGACCTTTGAAACTTTTGAGAGTGGGATCCCGTGTCTCAGTCGGGAGGCTGTTCCACGGCGAGCTGCCCTGAGTGGAGAGGACGTTTTGTCCAAAGGTGGACCTCACAGTCTCCTCTGGGTTCTGACGTCGTGCGGGAGGGAGGGGAGAGGGAGGGAGGGAGGAGGAGGGGAGGGGTAAACATTTATAAAAAAAACACTAACTTTTTAAAATTGTATTTAATGTAAAAAGACAATAGAACAAGCGGCAAAAACAAACAGTTATAATATTAATTGCTGGTTCAAATAATGAACTATGTTTTAAACCCTGATCAAATGGTATTAAACTCACGTTAGATTAAATTAAAGATTTCACATTTTAAAGTTAGCGTTTGGCTTAAATCTGACGGGTTAACTTTAACATTATGGGGATTTCTTGCGTCAGACATGTCTTCATTCTGTCCAAATGTGTCCTTCTAAAAAGTATGTTAAGAAGGTTTTATTAGATATGTTGTTATAAATGGATCCAAAATGTCCATAGTCTGTCTTTGCCTTGAGCGGACACGAGACCGGGAACTCGCCGGGACAAAAGAAAAGACCGACAATGGCATCCACATTTCATTAAACGTAACATTTAGGAATTGGTATGTTGTTGTTGTTATTGTTTCCACAGAGCAACAACCATGTGCAGCACAACCATCAAGAGCAGTGGTGTAGTGGGGATGTTATTACTGGGTGGACGGGGAGACACTATGGACGCGCTCGTGAACTGTAAACGGGGGGGGGGGGGGGTACACTGTGTGTGGACCCCCGTGTCGCCTGTCAGCGCAACTTACATGATGCCGTTTAGACAATATAATAATAAAGGGCGGTGCCGGCCGTCAGCGAGCCGATCCGGCCTTTCTGCGCGACTGTCACTGAAATGCGGGACATAGTCTCAATTTGTGGGACGCGGGACAAATGATAAAAAATCACACACACACACACACACACACACACACACACACACACACACACACACACGCTTAAACTGGATATAAAATCCCCAAACAGGCGAAAACCTACCAGTTCCACCCACTGTCTCTGCCCCCTCCCTCCATGCCTGGTTCCTCCGGTTTGTATCCCGGTAAATAGTTCTGGTCGTAAAGAACCGGGTGATTTGCTACCGTAACTTCTCGTTTGGAATATGAGGAAATGAACTGCGGTCTGGCTCTCCCTGCTTACACGCGGTTTGATTGGCTAGCGCTTCTACTGTCAGATTTGCATAAACAGGATTTGATTGGCTGATGCCAGCTTCGAGAGCATCGAAAGTTGAACATTGCTCAACGTTTGATGCTAACGATGCAAAGCCATGCTCCGCTCCCCACAATGAAGTTCGGCGAAGATTCAAAATCTTCTACGTCACCCCATTCGAGTGAATGGGCGAAGCTTTGAAAGATTGTTTTCATGCCTGCGTGTGGACGGGCCGTCGGAGCTGAGTTACCTTCACATATTATCCTTATCTCATGTGGAAAAGATGCATTTCAACTTTGACTTCACGTTAATCTCACGGACATTCTGGAGCTCAAGAAGTCGAAACACATACAGCGAGTTGTGAATTTGAGTCACACAGCAGGACATGATTGCGTTTTTCCCTTCGTTTGATTTCCAGCCTTTCTCCAGAAGCAGAAAGGCCTTAAAATAACCTCAATGCAAACCAACGGAATATTAAGATGCATCACATGGGCGGAGAGACATGTCGGAGCGAGATCCAAACGGGGGGAGACAAACGGAAAGCTTCTCTTCAGGTCGGAGCGAGCTTACTTCCCTGTGAAGTCTGCCGTGACTCGTGTTTAAACCAGAGAACAAACAGCTGATTGAGGCGAGAAAGGAAAACGGATCCTTCAGATCTGCAGCTCTGAGGCAGGAAAACATTCCTTTGATCCTGATGCAGAAAACCCTGTTTCTGTGAAGATGTGTGACGAGAACAAGAAATAGTTATCGCAATAAGAAAAGGGGTGTGTGTGTGTGTGTGTGTGTGTGTGTGTGTGTGTGTGTGTGTGTGTGTGTGTGTGTGTGTGTGTGTGTGTGTGTGTGTGTGTGTGTGTGTGTGTGTGTGTGTGTGTGTGTGTGTGTGTGTGTGTGTGTGTGTGTGGCCTAGCATTACTATACTTGTGGGGTCCTACATCTGTTTACATAGTCAGGTGTGGGGACTCGCCTCCCTTATGGGGACAAAATGGAGGTCCCCATGAGGGGAATCATTCATTTTAGGGTAATGTCAAAGCAGGATTTTGAAAAACGTGTCCATGCCTTTATCTTCAGTAGACTGGACTACTGCAAAGGTGTCTTCACAGGTCTCACTAAAACATCTATTAGGAAGCTGCAGCTGATTCAGAACGCGCTGCTCGAGTCCTCACTAACAATAAGAAAGTGGATCACATCACTCCTGCTCTGAAGTCTTCACACTGGCTTCCTGTGTGTCAAAGAATAGATTTCTAAATACTGCTGCTGGTTTATAAAGCACTGAATGGTTTAGGCCCAAAATACATTTCTGACCTCCTGCTAAATGATGAACCATCCAGATCTCTCAGGTCTTCAGGGACTGGTCAGCTTTCTGTCCCCAGAGACAGATCTCTCAGGTCTTCAGGGACGGGTCAGCTTTCTGTCCCCAGAGTCAGAACTAAACATGGAGAAGCAGCGTTCAGTTATTATGCTCCAAACATCTGGAACAAACTCCCAGAAACCTGCAGGTCCGCTGCAACTCTGACTACTTTTAAATCCAGGCTGAAGACTTTCCTTTTTGTCGCTGCTTTTAATTGAACTATTCACATCTTAGACTGCACTGTAACTTTTATTATCTTTGCTTTCCAATGCCATTTTCTTAATGTCTTTCATTTTTGTAAAGCACTTTGAATTTCCCCCGTAGGTAGTTAACGTCACTATTGGGGTTAAAGTCCCCGACGTGTGCCGTTTGGTTTCAAGACCCTGGTTCGCGGAGGACACCAAAAAAGTCCTAGAAAGACAAGGTAAACGTAACTATAATAATAATACATTATATTTCTACAGCGCTTTTCTTTAACCCAAAGACGCTTTACATTATGAGGGAAGGTAGGACAGGCAAACACAAACAAAAACAACAAAGCAAAACAGAAAAGCAGTCAGGAGGAAGTTGGTTGAGAGGGGGGGGGGGCTTATGGATATACAGAGTTGAAGAGGTGGGTTTTGAGGCGGGGCTGGAACAGGGTGAGGGACTCAGACTCACGGAGGTCTTGGGGGAGGGAGGTCCAGAGCTTCGCCACAGAGAAGGCTCGGTCCCCGAAGCTCCGGAGTTCGGCCTTGGGGATGGAAAGCAAGCCGGCTGAGGTGGATCTGAGGGACCTGGGGGGGGGGGGGGTAGAGGATGAGGAGGGCAGTGAGGGGGGGGGGGGGCTTTGTAAGTGAGGACCTGGAGTTTGTCTGTGCCTTTAAAAATAACTAAAAGGTACCATGGGGTCAGATAATACTTTAGCTTTAGCTAAAGGACAAGTTAAACAACAAAGTCGAGAGGGAGGTCAAAGACTAAACATTCCAGATGTGTGTATCTCTCACGGTCACTTTCATTCATGTTCCTTTGTTTTTCATGTTTTATTACCTTTGCTTTTAAATGAGTGTTTTTAAATGTCATGTTATAATATGTTTCTTAATGTCTTTCATGTTTGTAAAGCACTTTGAAACGCCTTGTGTTGAAAAGTGCTGGGTGAATAAACTTGCCTTTTGTTTGTGGGAGTATTAGGAGAGTTTTGTCTACAGTATTTAACGTGATATTGTGGAATTGTGTTTTGTGGTGTTTTCACTATAAATGCCAGGATATGTTTCTGCTACTGTGTACTTCTACTCCACTACAGTTCAGAGGTACATGGTGTACTTTCCCTCCACTACATGTATTTAATACCTTTAGTTACTTCTCAGATCTGGATGAATGATGTGAAATATAATCAAGTGTTGAATCAGACTTTAGTTCCACCTGGAGTGAATCCACCAGCTACCCTGCAGTCTACAAAGTACTTCAGACTAGCTGCACCTTCACCAGCTACCCTGCAGTCTACAAAGTACTTCAGACTAGCTGCACCTTCACCAGCTACCCTGCAGTCTACAAAGTACTTCAGACTAGCTGCACCTTCACCAGCTACCCTGCAGTCTACAAAGTACTTCAGACTAGCTGCACCTTCACCAGCTACCCTGCAGTCTACAAAGTACTTCAGACTAGCTGCACCTTCACCAGCTTTGAGAACACTTTCATGATCAATCATTATAAAACATATCAGATATATTATTCTGAAATGGACCAATCTGCACAACGACTACTTTCACTGTCTTTCACTATATTCTGATGAGAATACTTTTCTACTTTCACTTGAGGAACATTTTGAATGCAGGACTTTTACTGAAACAGAGTATTCCTACACTCTGGTACTTGATCTGAGTACTTCTACTTTTACTCAAGTACAAGATCTGAGTACTTCTACTTTCACTCAAGTACAAGATCTGAGTACTTCTACTTTCACTCAAGTACAAGATCTGAGTACTTCTGCTTTTACTCAAGAACAAGATCTGAGTACTTCTGCTTTTACTCAAGAACAAGATCTGAGTACTTCTACTTTTACTCAAGTACAAGATCTGAGTACTTCTGCTTTTACTCAAGTACAAGATCTGAGTACTTCTACTTTCACTCATGTACAAGATCTGAGTACTTCTGCTTTTACTCAAGAACAAGATCTGAGTACTTCTACTTTTACTCAAGTACAAGATCTGAGTACTTCTGCTTTTACTCAAGAACAAGATCTGAGTACTTCTACTTTTACTCAAGTACAAGATCTGAGTACTTCTACTTTAACTCAAGCACAAGATCTGAGTACTTCTGCTTTTACTCAAGTACAAGATCGGAATACTTCTACTTTCACTCAAGAACAAGATCTGAGTACTTCTACTTTCACTCAAGAACAAGATCTGAGTACTTCTACTTTAACTCAAGCACAAGATCTGAGTACTTCTGCTTTTACTCAAGTACAAGATCTGAGTACTTCTACTTTCACTCATGTACAAGATCTGAGTACTTCTGCTTTTACTCAAGAACAAGATCTGAGTACTTCTACTTTTACTCAAGTACAAGATCTGAGTACTTCTGCTTTTACTCAAGAACAAGATCTGAGTACTTCTACTTTTACTCAAGTACAAGATCTGAGTACTTCTACTTTAACTCAAGTACAAGATCTGAGTACTTCTGCTTTTACTCAAGTACAAGATCGGAGTACTTCTACTTTCACTCAAGAACAAGATCTGAATACTTCTACTTTCACTCAAGAACAAGATCTGAGTACTTCTACTTTCACTCAAGCACAAGACCGGAGTACTTCTACTTTCACTCAAGAACAAGATCTGAGTACTTCTACTTTCACTCAAGAACAAGATCTGAGTACTTCTACTTTCACTCAAGCACAAGATCTGAGTACTTCTACTTTTACTCAAGTACAAGATCTGAGTACTTCTACTTTCACTCAAGCACAAGACCTGAGTATTTCTCCCAGCTCTTATATGGGTCCTCTGCTTCCTGGGTCTGTGTTCCCAGTATCCCTCGCTCTCAGAGTCCCATGTTGTTTCTAATATATGTTTCCCCGGTCCTTCGTTCCAGGCTTTTAGCAAACTGTCATGAAAGCCATTTCTAGTCGAAGTATTAAGTAGTATAACCTCCGTAGGGTTTGGTGATGGATGACTGACGGTAGACTTTCACATAAGACCATGATGTGTGCTAACAAATGAAGCTAGTAAGTAGACATGTTATATCTTTAATATACATGGCAGTATTAGATTGTTACCATGGCTACATCTCCATCTGAGCAGCGTTTCGTGTACGTTTTTTGTAAATTATTTAAGCGTATTGCTAGTACAGTGCGTCACATGGTTAATGGGGAGAGAAATTATCAATGGGAAATATAAGAACGTGTTTATGTTATGTTTACCTCTTTTTAAATTAAAAACATGTTCATAATTAAGAATATTTTTAAGATGAATTGCTTACAACTCATTAAAGTGTATAGTATAACATGGATACATACATAAGTAAGGTACAAATACCTCAAATTGATGTTAATTTCTAGAATAAATTCCACTACTTTCCACTATATGTATTTGTCTGAAAAGTACTGTCAAGGATTTGCCGTGTTATTATTTAAAATTAAGCTTCTGATGAAGTTTGGTACCGAAATGAATCATATTTTTTCCCACAGATGGTGTTTTTTAATATCTTATTAATGATGCAGTATCTTACGGCTCCATGCTACCGCAGTGCCATCATGTGGTTTCATGTGCTCTTATCCAGAACATGTGGGAAATTGGTAATAATCCAAGAGTATATATAATATTGCATCATATTTATATTTAGATAGTCAATAAAAAAGGCAACTTTCACATGTGGAATATATAAATGTTGACTTTAATGCAGGTGTAGGAAAAACAATATATACTCCCATGAAAAGATAACACGTTAAATGACCTGTTAGTCGTCTCCATGCACCGGTGGTATTGTTGGTAATGCAATGGCAGGCTGAATCCACTAGATGGCAACACACTGCACATCTTAGACCGCGTGTATGTATTAAAGGGGGCTCCAAAGAGACATGAGCCGAAACCAGCGTCATCTTTTCAGACATCTCACACAAAGACATACCTCACGCTGTGACACGAGATGAAGGGAACAATCATAACAGGAACATCTGCACCTGCTAATTAGACATTATGGCATTGGCATCCATTTTTATGTCACAGATAATGGAAAGAATTACTGTGTCTACACCCTTCATTTCGCACGCTTGGTTTCCACAGAGAGAGCCTCGTTGACTCGTAGGAATTTGCAAGCCATAAAAACACGGAGATTCACGAAATTACACGGAGAAGCTGATCAAAGAAACCCTACAGAACGTGTGACACTAATTGCAGCTCAATTCAGCAGAGATGCACCTGCAATCCCTTAAAAAAACATCAACCCACTGCCTGAATTTAAACGACCACCAAACAGCGAGTCAAAGGAGGACGCTGGTGTTGGTGAAATCCCACCTGCAGCGTCTTTTCTCCACATCTACAGGCCTCATTAGTGTGGGAAGCACATCTCTGCTAGCTTGCTGGGATTTCTTTTAATTCCACCGTGTTCTACTCCGCATTTTAAGAGTGTTCTGGTCATTTAAGGTAGTTTTATTTCCAACCAGCGTGCTTGTTTTGAGGGTAAATGTGTCTTAAACGCTTTTGTGCTGAAGACTGTGTGGATAAAAGTGCATATGAGGGGAAGACGAATCCACAGAGGGAAATGCACCAGAGAATAAGATGTAAGTGATATTTCTTGCGGAGTAATCATATTCTGCCTTTGTGCAAATGAAAATATCTGATATTACGGTCTTTCTCTGAGGGCATTACCATGAGTGGTGCATAAGGCAGCGCCACGAGAGCGCCACGAAGACAAAGCACTGCGAAATGAAGATGGTAGGGATAGAGTCAATATCTTTACCTTTGACTGTAGCAAAAGGTAAACGTAATGTAGATTAATGACCAATTAATTGAAAACATAACTGTGCAAAACTGAAATTATTAGAACGTCAAGTCAAACATTTCTCCTTAAAAGGTGGGGTAGGTAAGTTTCAGAAACCGGCTCGAGATACACTTTTTGTTATATTCCATGGAATGCTCTTAACATCCCGATAGCAATGAATATCTGAAGTGCTTTGACAATAAATCCATTAAAAAAAATGTCATCTGTAGAAGCCGTAATACTGTAAAAAGCTAAACGGATTGGTTGTACTACCTGCCTGTCAGCCTTCCATCGGGGCACACACTTCTCTCGTGCCCTCATTGGTCATGTGCGCATTCGTGTGTGTTGGAGGAGGGGCTCTGTGAGGAAGTGGCAGATTTTCTCCGGTTGTGTATTTTCAAATTCTAGCGATCTCGAGCCGGTTTCTCAAACGTACCTACCCCACCTTTAAGCGTTTTTTTCCCTATGACTTTAAAACCTCTGGATGTTGGACAGGAGGGATGTTGTAAAATGGAGGTTTATTATTTATAGTCCATTTCGGGATTATTGTTCCTTGGAATTCATTCATTTTAGTGGACGGTTCACTAACAGGGATTTTCCAATCATAGCCTTATCAGCTTTAAACATACCCGTCATGTCAAGCATTCTCAAAAGTGATCTGACTGGAATCGAGGACTCGTTTAAGGGATTTTCATGATATTATTTTACGTTTTATTTTTGTAAGAACACTATCCCTGTGTCTTCACGTCTTTGTCTTTTATCGCACCTTTTTCGAATTGTTCGCTTCGTCCTAATTATTTTCACCTCCGTGTAATCACCATGGATAAATAAAGAGAACTGGATACCGCATTGGAGGTGGGACCCCTTACATTACAATGAAAGTTGCTCAGTGGTGCATCAAGCTAAGATGTCCTTCTCCCCGTACATATGGTTCCGTTGGCCAATCAAATCCCGCTTGTGCAAATATGCCAGTACAAGCGCTAGCCAATCAAACCGCGATAGAGCCCCGTTGCTGGCATTTTGCTGGGCGGTGGTGGCGAAGTCCATAGGGACTTGGCTTGGCAACTGGAAGGTCACCAGTTCAAGTCCCGGCAAGACGAAGTGCTACCGAGGTGTCCCTGAGCAAGGCACCGTTCCCCACACTGCTCCCGGGCGCTGTTCAAAATGGCAGCACACTGCTCCTAACACTAGGATGGGTCAAATGCGATACATTGCATACACAATAGCCACCCTTGCAACCAAATCGGCATCCATTTCCGCAACAGTACAGCTCTAGAAAGCAGGCTTTTTTGCTTTGTGTGTCCGGGGCGGGAAATGAATGTGATTGGTTGTTGGTCGCGTTAACCCCAAGCACCAGACACGCCCACCGGCAAGCGTCAACAACGCAACGGAACCGTGTGTACGTTACTCTCAAGTATACAAAGATACTGTATCTTGGGTCCATAGGGCGAACGCACTTGCATTTCCCTTAAGCCCCGCCTTCGCTCTGCTGCGTCACATCCGATCTTGGCTCGGTCAAATGAACGGAGAGGAAAATAACTCACATTTTAAACGCATTTTGCAACTTTGAGGCCCTAAAGATTTAAATAAGGGCTATTTAAGTGATCATATGGGTAATTAATTCAACTAAAAGATGCCTAATTTACAAATCAAGTCAATGGGAACAAGTATTTTTGGGCCCAAATCAGGTCACGGACCAACACGGAAGTTGTAGTAACACAGTTTGGCCACTACAAAATGTTACTTCAACGTCCGGTGCACTTCCTTGGATTAATGTAATGTCTGTTTTATGTTGTTAAAATTTACTCCTGCCACTTTTAATCGTATAGATAGGAGCAATTGTTGTATCACATGACGCTCTTTTTCTTTCAGACTCAAATCCAGTTTCAGGATGTATATTCTCATTCCTGTCTTCAACTTTATTTCATCAGCATTGCGTGCGAGCAGGTGGCGTATGAGGAATGGCATTACAGAGATCTATAACGACCAGACAACGGGGCATTCCCACTCAAATCTCATATTCCTCCCCTCTCCCCGTTGTCTTCTGTCTGCAGGGGTACGGGCGCTGTTTCTTTCCAAAAGCAGGTGTTGAGGGTCGGGGGCCATCAGTTTCCCCTGACAGCGTGGAGGTGAAGCGCTCCATTCAGGAAGTTGCACATGTCATCATCGCCGTTAAGTGGGGGAAGAGAGGAGAGACAAGCCGGATGAGTCATGATGGGACAGACAGAGACGTGGAAGGCAGGAAGGGGTGTGTGTGTGTGTGTGTGTGTGTGTGTGTGTGTGTGTGTGTGTGTGTGTGTGTGTGTGTGTGTGTGTGTGTGTGTGTGCGTGCGTGCGTGCGTGCGTGTGCGTGTGCGTGCGTGCGTGTGTGTGTGTGTGTGTGTGGTATTGAAATCATATATATAAGATTTAGAACAGGTGTATAGCACCTTATGTTCCTGCTCTTCACTACTCTGCCTCTTATACTGTAGGTTGGCAGGATATCAATAAACAGATATGTTTTTTTATCAATTCACCCTTTAATACATGTTGTACTATTGTAAATATGTAGATTTAATTTAGTCTTACTACTGCCTTCACCTTGCTGCTACTAGTGTTTTTATCACGGCTTTTCTACGTGTTCCTATTTCTTTTGCAGTATTGAGAGAAGCCTGCAGATGTAGTTGTACCTGAGTATGACGACAATTAAGATATTCTATTTTCTGACATTTTAGACCAAAAGATGATCAAATAATCTAGAAATCATAACATAGTCTCACTTTAAGTATTGGCCGACAGCCTTTGAAGAGAATGGCACAAGCGATTTTAATCATTGCATATAGAGAGGTGCGGTAATGATTCCTAAAACCAGAGAATGAGTTAGCATTTGAGCACGTCTTGTTCTATTGTCGGTTTCTTGAACGTGTTTTTGGTTATCCGCCTGAACTAAGGTGTGTATTTAACACAAGAAGAAGAGATGTTCACGTGTTATTCTACGACATAAAATACTAATAAACAAACATCCGTGAACGTCTGACTAAACATCATCACGCCTGACTAAACATCATCACGCCGTTAGCCGCCATTAGCTTAGCGGTGGTGACGTGAAGTCGTCTGACCGTGCTGTAGTGGGCTAACATTAGCTTTTTTACTTCTGGAGTTGCATTTACGTTTCAACGATTTCACAAGCGGCGTAAAGGAGATTATCCTGCTTCACAAACCCTGTAAGTGTCTTGAACGCGTGTTAGCGACAGAGTTTATGTCATGCCACATCGTATAACGAGCAATCTGGTGCCACTAAATGTTCTTAAAGCTCGGCTGGATGCTACTCAATCGGAAGCTGTTGGTACCTGCTCATGTGGACAGTTATGTTCAATTGTAATGCCTGTAATGATGCGGTATGATGTCCTTTTTGTTGTTCTGTTTATGTTTTTATGTTTCATGTGGAACCTACTTGAGCAGGACTCCCTCGAAAAAGAGATCAATGACCTCAATGGGATACAGCTGGGTGAATAAAGGTTTGAAATGAAATATCAAAAAAAACAAATGGAAAATTATGTCGTCCCTGCGCCACTCTATTCACCATGCCTTTCTCTGTACACGAAAAACACACACACACACACACACACACACACACACACACACACACACACACACACACACACACACACACACACACACACACACACACACACACACACACACACACACACACGCAGACACCAGATGTCAGCTCAATATTAATTTAGTTAAATTATAATTGTTCAGGCAGAACTACAGCCTGACTCAATGAAAGCACACATAACCGTGAGCTATTGATTTTGTGTTATGTGCAGCGGGTGTGAAATAAATTGAAAGTGTTACTTCGGCATCAGGCAAAGTGTGCAGCGCCGACAGGAACATAATGTATACACTTAAATCGCCTTTCTAACATGACTAGCAATTACGGATACCCATTGAAAAAGCAGGAAGATTCAATCAGGCAAAGTTGAGACTCATATCCAGCGGTGGAGAGGGGTTAATTAGTATACTTGGCTTTAACCAAGCGTGCAGGATGTTGAAGGGTTGAAGGATCCTGCTTGTTTAGATACGCGGGCGCAGTGTCCACAGATAATGTCTTCATTAACTATTGATGCGCTCGCACAGCCTGTATCTCCTCCAACATGTATGCCGGCTTCGGGAATAACAGATTACACGTAATGACCGTGAGGTTATCAGGCAACAAGGAAACGGTAACGAAAAGGTAATTCATTTCCTTTAGGGCTTCTTTATTAAACACACTTTTTCAATATGGGAGGTGGACGCCTACATGCTTATGAATAATATATAAGGCTGAAGCAGAATTGTAACTAGTTATTGTAACGTATGACATGTATGCTGCACGCCGCCTCTCCTTTCTTTATCTGAGCACCGGGGAAAATCTCCACCACCTCCTCCCAGGTTTTTATTTTTCACGCCTTCGTCTTCCCCCTCCACTTCCCTCATCTCCGTCTTCACTTCTCGAATATAAGCGCAAGGTACACATGTCTCACCCATCCTCCCCCCCCCCAACTTTAACTCCCTCCCTCCCCCCTCCACACAGCCCTTCACTCCTTGCATTATCTTTCCCGGAAATTGCATTTCCAGCACAGCCAGGGCCCCATTATGAAGAGGGAGCGACATGCTGTAACCTTTTTAAAAAGCCATTAGTGATGCACCTGCCCCTCCCCTTCCCCCTTCTTCACAGAAACCTCCCCCACCAACCCTCAACCCTTCATACATGCTCTCCCTCTCCCTTGTTTCACCCTCCCTGACCCCTCCCCACCCTCACGGCAGCTGTAATGTTATTAGGCCGTTTCTACAGCCATTACTCGGGCCAGCTCCCCCCGGCTGAAGCCGATTCAGACGGGGCATGGCGGGGCAATGGGTGCAGCGATTAGTGTCCAATGGGTCAGCTGTAAAGGAAAGTTCGTAGGGAGGAAGATATAGGATGGATGGAGGTGGAGGAGGAATAAAGATGAATGCATGCGGTAGAGCAAGAGAGGCAAAGGGAGAGCAATCGATAAAGGTAAACAATGAACTGTCTATCCCTCCATCCCCCATCGACGCTGCCTCTTCCGGCGCCTTATCTAAACACAAACAGCGACTGTAACACCAGACGTGGGTTTCACACATGTGTAAACAGGCACAGCATAACACACGGTAGGGCTGCTCAGTAATCGTATTTTAATCGCGATTACGATTATGGCTTGCAACGATTACGAAAACGACGTAATCGAAATAAAACGATTATTATTATTTTTTTTTTATTAATTTTTTTTTTTTCTCATTTGAATTATACTTAAAGTTCAGGTAATCAACTGTTAAAAACATACCGTTCAAATGTTTTTTCTCCAATAAATTGATGTTTTCAAAGTAAATGGATAATCGTTTTTAATAATCGTGATATCAATTATTGACCCGGTGGAGTGAGTGGAATATGTTGAATATGTTTTACCAAAATGTTGGCTGTATGTTAGAGTTTTCAGGTTGTGACGGTGCACTGCAACATGTTTGTTGATCTTGTTTATTGGTATTTATTATTTTGATATTATTTATTTAAATGTAGACATGAATGTATAATTTATTTTATTTTATTTTGTTTTAAAGTACAATAAATGGATGTTTTCCAAGTCAATGAATAACCGCATTTAATAATCGCAATTACAATTATTGACCCAAATAATCGAGATTATGATTTTTGCCATAATCGAGCAGCGCTAACACACGGTCAGTATAGTGAGCCTGGCGGAGGAGCACTATAGAGAGGTGAGGGATGACATATTTGTGTAGGAAAATCCGGAAGTTAGCATACTGTAGCAAGGGCTCCATCAAAAAGAAGACGATGGGTCTTTTAATTGGATTTCTGAATATTGCGGAAAATAAGATCTTTGGCAAACAAGACTTACATTTAATTCAGCAAGATA
The DNA here is from genome assembly GCF_902827115.2 of Pseudochaenichthys georgianus. NCBI lineage: Eukaryota > Metazoa > Chordata > Actinopteri > Perciformes > Channichthyidae > Pseudochaenichthys > Pseudochaenichthys georgianus. Next base: position 34,427,192 of record NC_047510.2, on the reverse strand, counting down.
TTCCCCACATCTTAGCTCCAGGTTTTTGAAGCATAAATGCTAACTCCAGAAGTAGAAAGCTAATGTTCGACTACAAAGAAACTAAAGCATGGTCACGTGTGATGACGTACTTTTGTAGGCCGACCCGGAAGTAAGCTGCGCATGCGTTCCCTCGGCGATTTTGGAATATTGTAAAAAATAAGATCTTTGGAAAACCAACCTGTTTGATGAATGCACGTTTTGTTCGGCCGGATAATCTCCACACGTCTACCCTACTTTTATAATGTTCAAATCATAAATCTAATTGCCAGAATCAAAATGCCAACGTTATGCTATAAAGCAGGGTTGTCAAACTCAATTTCTTCGCGGGCCACATCAGCATTATGGTTGCACTCAAAGGGCCGGTTGTAACTTTAAGACTATATATCAAAATATAAATATTTAATATATATAAAATAATGTATTATATTACATCATTGCCTCTGCATTGGATTATTATCGGATAGGGTAATAACTTCATAATTAACTACGTCTGAAAGCAGAAGTCTAGGGCAAATCATTGCAAGTCTCTTCAGTGAGAATGTTACAAAATGAATTAAAAAAAAATCTAATTCTGAGAAAAAGGCAAATTCTAAGAAAAAAATTTATATTTTGAAGAAAATAAGTCAAATTCTGAGAAAAAAACTTGTTCTGAGAAAAAAAGTCAAATTCTGAGAAAAAAGTCAAATTCGAGATGCATTGTGGGACATGTAGTTTATGGGCAACGTGCTTCTGTAAATCGGCATGTAACCGTATAATAAACATATTATATTCTTTGCAATCTCTTGAGGGGCCGCATGAAATGAAGTCACGGGCCGAATTTGGCCCCCGGGCCTTGAGTTTGAGACCCCTGATAAAGGAACTACAGCTGAGTACAGCAGGGTCGCACGACGTCACGCCAACTTCAGATCCAAGGGTCTCTGCTGATGTATTTAATGTCGTAGAACAAAACGTGATCCGTTTCTTAAATGTGTCTCAACCACAGACCTTATTTTGAGCTATTTTCAAAAAATATGTTTAAAAAACGAGGGAACCAGTAGTGGTAAAATGCTAACTCACTTCCGGGTTTCAGGACTCATTACTGCACCACTCAAAGTAGGAACAGCATCGTCCTTCAGTGTCCTACGCTATGTGCATATCCGGCATATATCGCTGCAATGTTTGCGAAGCGTTGGTCCGTGAAATGCCGCGCACACAGAACAATACCGGCTCGAACATCTGGAGGAACAGTGTTAGCAAGAAATATCAACCACTGGCTTCGTTGTGGTTCTGCCCTCGGTACGGCACGCATTGAAGATTCCCCCTCACAAGACGGGACACAGACCCTCGTTGGCATGGCTGGATACAGGTTTGACCTGAACCTAAGCGTCCAACAGTATATATGTTCGGCTGGCAGAGGGTGCGGCCATGGCTACTGGGTATCCCTACGTCACGATACCCAGGAAGAAAACACTGGAAATCCAACGAGGCGTTTTGGACAGGTCTTCTCTGTGTTAGAGTTTTACTCGCTACAGGGTGTACTTTGAGGGGTTTTGACTCTGCAGACCGTTTACATGCGGAAAAACATTCATAACACAAGGGGATGGGTAATAACCGGAAAAGCATGACACAAGGGGACGGGTAATAACTGGAAAAGCATGACACAAGGGGACGGGTAATAACCGGAAAAGCATGACACAAGGGGACGGGTAATAACTGGAAAAGCATGACACATGAGGATGAGTAATAACCGGAAAAGCATGCCACAAGGGGCGGGTGATAACCGGAAAAGCATGACACAAGGGGACGGGTGATAACCGGAAAAGCATGACACAAGGGGACGGGTAATAACCGGAAAAGCATGACACAAGGGGACGGGTAATAACCGGAAAAGCATGACACAAGGGGGCGGGTAATAACTGGAAAAGCATGACACAAGGGGACGGGTAATAACCGGAAAAGCATGACACAAGGGGACGGGTAATAACCGGAAAAGCATGACACAAGGGGGCGGGTAATAACTGGAAAAGCATGACACAAGGGGACGGGTGATAACCGGAAAAGCATGACACAAGGGGACGGGTGATAACCTGAAAAGCATGACACAAGGGGGCGGGTAATAACTGGAAAAGCATGACACAAGGGGACGGGTGATAACTGGAAAAGCATGACACAAGGGGACGGGTAATAACCGGAAAAGCATGACACAAGGGGGCGGGTAATAACTGGAAAAGCATGACACAAGGGGACGGGTGATAACTGGAAAAGCATGACACATGAGGATGAGTAATAACCGGAAAAGCATGACACAAGGGGGCGGGTAATAACTGGAAAAGCATGACACAAGGGGACGGGTGATAACCGGAAAAGCATGACACAAGGGGACGGGTAATAACCGGAAAAGCATGACACAATGGGGCGGGTGATAACCGGAAAAGCATGACACAAGGGGACGGGTGATAACCGGAAAAGCATGACACAAGGGGGCGGGTAATAACTGGAAAAGCATGACACAAGGGGACGGGTGATAACCGGAAAAGCATGACACAAGGGGACGGGTAATAACCGGAAAAGCATGACACAAGGGGGCGGGTGGTAACCGGAAAAGCATGACACAAGGGGACGGGTGATAACCGGAAAAGCATGACACAAGGGGACGGGTAATAACCGGAAAAGCATGACACAAGGGGGCGGGTAATAACTGGAAAAGCATGACACAAGGGGACGGGTGATAACCGGAAAAGCATGACACAAGGGGGCGGGTAATAACTGGAAAAGCATGACACAAGGGGACGGGTAATAACCGGAAAAGCATGACACAAGGGGGCGGGTAATAACTGGAAAAGCATGACACAAGGGGACGGGTAATAACTGGAAAAGCATGACACAAGGGGACGGGTGATAACCGGAAAAGCATGACACAAGGGGGCGGGTAATAACTGGAAAAGCATGACACAAGGGGACGGGTGATAACCGGAAAAGCATGACACAAGGGGACGGGTAATAACCGGAAAAGCATGACACAAGGGGACGGGTGATAACCGGAAAAGCATGACACAAGGGGACGGGTGATAACCGGAAAAGCATGACACAAGGGGACGGGTAATAACCGGAAAAGCATGACACAAGGGGGCGGGTAATAACCGGAAAAGCATGACACAAGGGGACGGGTAATAACCGGAAAAGCATGACACAAGGGGGCGGGTAATAACTGGAAAAGCATGACACAAGGGGACGGGTGATAACCGGAAAAGCATGACACAAGGGGACGGGTGATAACCGGAAAAGCATGACACAAGGGGACGGGTAATAACCGGAAAAGCATGACACAAGGGGGCGGGTAATAACCGGAAAAGCATGACACAAGGGGACGGGTGATAACTGGAAAAGCATGACACAAGGGGACGGGTAATAACCGGAAAAGCATGACACAAGGGGACGGGTGATAACCGGGAAAAGCATGACACAAGGGGACGGGTAATAACCGGAAAAGCATGACACAAGGGGACGGGTAATAACCGGAAAAGCATGACACAAGGGGGCGGGTAATAACCGGAAAAGCATGACACAAGGGGACGGGTGATAACCGGAAAAGCATGACACAAGGGGACGGGTAATAACCGGAAAAGCATGACACAAGGGGACGGGTAATAACCGGAAAAGCATGACACATGAGGATGAGTAATAACCGGAAAAGCATGACACAAGGGGACGGGTAATAACCGGAAAAGCATGACACAAGGGGACGGGTGATAACCGGAAAAGCATGACACAAGGGGACGGGTAATAACCGGAAAAGCATGACACAAGGGGACGGGTGGTAACCGGAAAAGCATGACACAAGGGGGCGGGTGGTAACCGGAAAAACATGACACAAGGGGGCGGGTAATAACCGGAAAAGCATGACACAAGGGGACGGGTGGTAACCGGAAAAGCATGACACAAGGGGACGGGTGATAACCGGAAAAGCATGACACAAGGGGACGGGTAATAACCGGAAAAGCATGACACAAGGGGACGGGTGGTAACCGGAAAAGCATGACACAAGGGGGCGGGTAATAACCGGAAAAGCATGACACAAGGGGACGGGTGGTAACCGGAAAAGCATGACACAAGGGGACGGGTGATAACCGGAAAAGCATGACACAAGGGGACGGGTAATAACCGGAAAAGCATGACACAAGGGGACGGGTGGTAACCGGAAAAGCATGACACAAGGGGACGGGTGATAACCGGAAAAGCATGACACAAGGGGACGGGTAATAACCGGAAAAGCATGACACAAGGGGACGGGTGGTAACCGGAAAAGCATGACACAAGGGGCGGGTGGTAACCGGAAAAACATGACACAAGGGGGCGGGTAATAACCGGAAAAGCATGACACAAGGGGACGGGTGGTAACCGGAAAAGCATGACACAAGGGGACGGGTAATAACCGGAAAAGCATGACACATGAGGATGAGTAATAACCGGAAAAGCATGACACAAGGGGACGGGTGATAACCGGAAAAGCATGACACAAGGGGACGGGTAATAACCGGAAAAGCATGACACAAGGGGACGGGTGGTAACCGGAAAAGCATGACACAAGGGGACGGGTGATAACCGGAAAAGCATGACACAAGGGGACGGGTAATAACCGGAAAAGCATGACACAAGGGGACGGGTGGTAACCGGAAAAGCATGACACAAGGGGGCGGGTGGTAACCGGAAAAACATGACACAAGGGGCGGGTAATATCCGGAAAAGCATGACACAAGGGGACGGGTGGTAACCGGAAAAGCATGACACAAGGGGACGGGTAATAACCGGAAAAGCATGACACATGAGGATGAGTAATAACCGGAAAAGCATGACACAAGGGGACGGGTAATAACCGGAAAAGCATGACACAAGGGGACGGGTGGTAACCGGAAAAGCATGACACAAGGGGACGGGTAATAACCGGAAAGCATGACACAAGGGGACTGGAGTCTCACCAGATAAGCACGACACAAGGGGACGGGTGGTAACCGGAAAAGCATGACACAAGGGGACGGTGGTAACCGGAAAAGCATGACACAAGGGGACGGGTAATAACCGGAAAAGCATGACACAAGGGGACGGGTGGTAACCGGAAAAGCATGACACAAGGGGACGGGTGGTAACCGGAAAAGCATGACACAAGGGGACGGGTGGTAACCGGAAAAGCATGACACAAGGGGACGGGTGGTAACCGGAAAAGCATGACACAAGGGGACGGGTGGTAACCGGAAAAGCATGACACAAGGGGGCGGGTAATAACCGGAAAAGCATGACACAAGGGGACGGGTGGTAACCGGAAAAGCATGACACAAGGGGGCGGGTAATAACCGGAAAAGCATGACACAAGGGGACGGGTGGTAACCGGAAAAGCATGCCACAAGGGGACGGGTGGTAACCGGAAAAGCATGCCACAAGGGGACGGGTGGTAACCGGAAAAGCATGCCATGGGCCCTTTAAGACTCGCAGAAGCTACAGACATTTACCAGTGGGATATTTACTGATATATTTGATGTCGTAGAACAAAACAAAACCCCTCTGTTCGAAACCAGAGCCCAGTCTGCTCTGATTGGTTAGCTGGCCGGCTCTGTTGAGATTGGTCAAGCGCTTAAAGATGTCCCGCCCCTTACATACAATGTGTTGGAGAACTAGCCAATCGAAGCGCAAGTGTTACTTAGTGATATCACATTGGAGGCGTGTTAGGCAGGGGGGAGTGTGTGGGAGGGGATTTTAGCCTTTGCAGACCATTTACATGCACTCAAAAAAAAAAATATATAACACACTACAGGAAAGGAAACGCCCCAAAAAGCAAATAAGGCCTCTTTAAGCTTGTGTCAACCACAACAAACATTGACTTTTAGACGGGCACATTTAGAAATGGTAAAACGCATTTCCTTGATTTAAGGACTCTTGTCTCGTCGTGGACCACACCGGCTGCATTATGGTCCAATTAAGATGCAGAGACGAGCCAACGGAGGGCAGCGGAGAGGGAAGTGGAGAGCCATGAAGCGACGTCGAGAGGGAGGGTTGAGACAAGCCAGGCACACAGACAGACACTAAATTCAATTGCATGGGCAGGTTCCAGGAAACGGATATTGAGAGATAGAGGGGGAGGAGGAGGTGAAGGGAAAAGTATTCGCCTGCTGTATAGCTCCTAACTCCTAGCTGCTAGATCTTCATTTTTATCACTAATAATGTTCGATAAATAACGTGCAATTACGTAACTACCACTACCGTTTTAGGCACTACTAAAACTGTTAATATTTACATTAATGATGTGACGGCTGTGTGTCCTGTAGTTATCGCTCTCGTTAGTGGACAGTTTTATTATTATTGTGCTGCTGTGTGTATTGCATTTTTGTAACTCTGGCTCAACAATTTCCTTCGGGATGAATAAAGTCCTCTCATCTTATCTGATCAGATTTGTTACAGGATGTGTATTTTGTAAATTGTGTAATATATGTGTATGTTATGCCGGCTTCTTAGTTTCCCCTCTGTGGGACGAATACATTCTGATTCTGATATTGTATGTATGCACCACGGCATCAAGTCAAATTCCTCGTACGTGTCAACCTTAATAAACCTGATTCAGATTCTGTGCAGCACGCAGCAGCCCCGAAGCAGCACTGGTGGCTTAACTGTACTGTACAAACCTACACAATCCAGTCCACTGACTGACTGTCAATGTGATGGAGGTGCTGCACTACGCCGAGGCATCCAAAGGGAAACCCAGAGGACACAAATCCATAAAAACAACCCACTGTATATTTTATGATCCTGCCCACTTCATAAAACCCCCACCGTCAAACAGGAGCATGTTCATTAAAGTCATTATTAGGATGAAGACGTAAGAAACACTGTCCGTCACGAGAGTCGACTGCAGTGTATGTATAATTGTATATATGTTCACACTGCTAATGTGAACCTGGTGCTCGGCAACGTATCGATTACAAAAACTGTGTGAGATGTTGAAGTAAATGATGGCCGGAGCTGGCAGTAAGGTTTGCAATCCTCCTCCGTACAAGTCCCCCGTGTCTACTGGATGCTAACAAGACTGGATTCACTTCACAGTAAGTCATCCTCCTAACAACAAACATTCTCTTTGTTCATGAATCCATCCATCTATATACCTATCTATCAATCTATCTATCCATCCATCTATCTATCTATCCATCAATCTATCTATATACCTATAAATCTATCTATCTATCTATCCATCCATCTATCTATCTATCCATCTATCAATCTATCTATCTATCCATCAATCTATCCATCCATCCATCTATCTATCTATCCATCTATCTATCTATCTATCTCTATCCATCAATCTATCTATCTATCCATCTATCTATCTATCTATCTATCCATCAATCTATCTATCTATCCATCTATCTATCTATCATCTATCTATCTATCTATCTATCTATCTATCCATCCATCTATCTATCTATCCATCTATATATATATATATATATATATATATATATCCATCCATCTATCTATCTATCTATTCCATTTCAGAATAATACAAAACAATCTATAGATTATATTTTTGTTATAAATTCATTGACAGATTACTTTTAATGTTGCACTTGCTTACAATCTTATTTAAACCTTTGTAATACCGCAGTGCGTCTCAATCTATAATAATAATAAGACACATTTGTTTAGTTAATAATGTGTTGTATTGATCATCTGAATCTCCATCTCCATAATTGACTGGGCTCATTTCAGAATAATAAAAACATCTGGAGATTATATTTTTGGACCAAACCCATTGACAGATTAATGAACATATCCATTTTAAATAATGGTGTGCAGCTTAATTTATAAGAATAAATAGTTATGTATTTAATAAACTGTATCTATCAGGAGAATGTTCATTAAAGTAATTGTAAGAATGACAGTGAAAAACGCTGGCCATCATGCGAGTCGAATATTAGGACCGTATATATTCAGTGCTAAAGTGATCGATCCATCCGTCTAAAAGTCCTACATTTAAGTCGTACCCCAAAAGAAGAGTTTACCAATTCAGAAATAGCCTTAACATATTCAGAGCTCGATGGGAAGATTGACGCCTGTCGCTTGTATGAAAGAGTGGTATCGATCTTCTCATCTAATCCTTGCCAAGAAAAGTAGTGTGTTTGCAAAAATGTCAAACTATTCTTTTAACTTTAACTTCTATCGGCAACATTCTTGTGAATTAAACAGTAATACTGATGCCTTGGTGCAGAGCTTTCTAGTGTGAATTAAGGGAGGCTGCACAGAAGAAATGTATCTCACTTCCCCATTAAATTACCCAGTTGTCCACCAGAAATGCTAATTTTAGCCCACAGCCTTAGCATTGATGACAGAAAGTTTTTCCTGCGACAGTTTCCAAGCAACCAGTGGCTCTCTACAAGTTTTAATCTCTAACCTGGCAGACGCTTGTTAGGGTTCGATGCAGCAGCCGAGTAAATGTTGGCTTGTGAAGGTATAGAAAGGAAAAAAAGATTGGCTCATTTGAAGCTAATGCAATGGCACTTTAGCGCACATTTTTAGCTAATCCACTTGTAGGATGTTGTTGTTTCTCTTGGTTGATTTCACTTAGTTGCTTTAGATAAGAGAAAAATGAAATGTGACGAATCACAGATGAACTACACATTTGAAGGCAATGTATAGCGTTATACGTTATAGCAAGTTTAGGGTGTGCTAACGTTACCTATAGCCTTATGTTGGGGAATCCCATAATACTCTTATTTGCTTTATTGTTAAGAGTTAACTCTTAATCAGTCTGTATGGGGAATATGAAGTTACAGCCATTAGCCGGTTAGCTACATTTTAGCTTAGCATAAAGACCGGAAATAGCTAGCCTAGTGCTTTCCAATGGTATACAAAGTCCACCAGCCAGCCCCTCTTACATAATCTTTTTAATTTGTTTCATCCAAGTCAAATAATGCTTAAATGGTTTAACATTGTCGTTGTATGGGGGGTTCTTTTTCATCTCTGTAATATGAAGCTACAGCTAGGAGCTAGTTAGCTTATCTTAGCTCAACATGAGGACTGGAAATAGCTAGCCTAGTTCAGCTAGAAGTCCCCGTTTTCCGGGGACAGTCCCCGTTTGTATTGGCCTGTCCCCGGTTGAAACTGTCCCCGGAAATGTCCCCGTTTTTTAATATACGTTAAAAACACATAGCAAGCTGAAATAAAAACGTTTCATGCCAGGAAACACTGGGTAAACAGACTGTAGTCAAGCCAGCCCCCACTTTGGATTGTGGTGCGCGAATATCCTATGCATTACGGTAGAGGCCTGTAAAAACTACCTTCAAAATAAAAGCGTTTACTCGGTCAATAACAAATATGCCTAAAAAATACACCAAACATATTCATATATACTGGAGCTTAAATTAAGAAATATGTACAATATAATGTGATCAGTAATACTTTAAAACAAACTACGTATAATTACCACTTTATAACTGAGTCAATGTAAAATGTAAGGATACAGTTACACTGAACAAAAATATAAACGCAACACTTTTGTTTTTGCTCCCATTTTTCATGAGATGAACTCAAAGATCTAAAACATTTTCTATATACACAAAATAACCATTTCTCTCAAATATTGTTCACAAATCTGAAAAAATCTGTGATAGTGAGCACTTCTCCTTTGCCGAGATGATCCATCCCACCTCACAGGCGTGGCATATCAAGATGCTGATTCGACAGCATGATTATTGCACAGGTGTGCCTTAGGCTGGCCACAATAAAAGGCCACTCTGAAACGTGCAGTTTTGCTTTATTGGGGGGGTCTGGGGGGGTCCGAAACCAGTCAGTATCTGGTGTGACCACCATTTGCCTCACGCAGTGCAACACATCTCCTTCGCATTGAGTTGATCAGGTTGTTGATTGTGGCCTGTGGAATGTTGGTCCACTCCTCTTCAATGGCTGTGCCAAGTTGCTGGATATTGGCAGGAACTGGAACACGCTGTCGTATACGCCGATCCAGAGCATCCCAAACATGCTCAATGGGTGACATGTCCGGTGAGTATGCTGGCCATGCAAGAACTGGGATGTTTTCAGCCTCCAGGAATTGTGTACAGATCCTTGCAACATGGGGCCGAGCATTATCATGCTGCAACATGAGGTGATGGTCGTGGATGAATGGCACAACAATGGGCCTCAGGATCTCGTCACGGTATCTCTGTGCATTCACAATGCCATTAATAAAATGCACCTGTGGTCGTCGTCCATAACATACGCCTGCCCATCCCATAACCCCACCACCACCATGGGCCACTCCATTCACAACATTGACATCAGAAAACCGCTCACCCACACGACGCCACACACGCTGTCTGCCATCTGCCCTGAACAGTGAAAACCGGGATTCATCCGTGAAGAGAACACCTCCAACGTGCCAGACGCCATCGAATGTGAGCATTTGCCCACTCAAGTCGGTTACGACGACGAACCGGAGTCAGGTCGAGACCCCGATGAGGACGACGAGCATGCAGATGAGCTTCCCTGAGACGGTTTCTGACAGTTTGTGCAGAAATGCTTTGGTTATGCAAACCGATTGTTGCAGCAGCTGTCCGAGTGGCTGGTCTCAGACGATCTAGGAGGTAAACATGCTGGATGTGGAGGTCCTGGGCTGGTGTGGTTACACGTGGTCTGTGGTTGTGAGGCCGGTTGGATGTACTGCCAAATTCTCTGAAACGCCTTTGGAGACGGCTATGAGAAATGAACATTCAATTCACGGGCAACAGCTCTGGTGGACATTCCTGCTGTCAGCATGCCAATTGCACGCTCCCTCAAAACGTGCGACATCTGTGGCATTGTGCTGTGTGATAAAACTGCACGTTTCAGAGTGGCCTTTTATTGTGGCCAGCCTAAGGCACACCTGTGCAATAATCATGCTGTCTGATCAGCATCTTGATATGCCACGCCTGTGAGGTGGGATGGATTATCTCGGCAAAGGAGAAGTGCTCACTATCACAGATTTGTTCAGATTTGTGAACAATATGAGAGAAATGGTTATTTTGTGTTTATAGAAAACGTTTTAGATCTTTGAGTTCATCTCATGAAAAATGGGAGCAAAAACAAAAGTGTTGCGTTTATATTTTTGTTCAGTGTATGAAGACATATCTGACATTTCCACTGGGTGACTAATTTCAACATGTTAACACCATCTCACAACACTCCTAAAATAACATTACTTTCTGAAGCACAATTTAAAATGTATGCCGGTTAAATCTCAAATTAGATCTATATTGTCCATCTATATTTTGATTATTATTTAATGGAAACTGTCCATAATCAAAGAGTAATTCGAAGTCAATCAAATACTTATTTCACTTCAGGGTGATAGCAGGAGACCCCATCTAGTCAATCAGAGAAAATCAGGACAATCTGATGTAGAGTTTCAAAATAAAATAGTTTTGAAATCTCATATATGGGCTGTCGTCCTTCTGTTTGTATCCAACAGTTAAAATGTTCGAATTGTCCCCCTTTATTCTTTAACAGTGAAGAAAATTGGATATGTTAATGAGATTTGGACCGCAAAACTCAAAATGTCTCCGGTTTTAATTTTGAAAATCTGGTCACCTTATACTAGTACCTCTTTTGTATTTTATCAGAAGTAAAAGAAGAGTAAATAACATAACCTAGTGGTATTTGTGGAGTCTATTTTTATATAACATTACAAGACTGATTCTGATTCTTATTATTACAATATATGCTTATTGTGCTCATGAGATTGCTATGACTAGAGAATAAATAGACACAATCCCTAATCCCAGGTTCTGATGGGTTAGATACCAACAAGGGGAACAGTCAGAAGAAAGTTTTAGCTTGCAATAGAAAGTAGCAGAAGCCAGATGCAGGCACTGTAGAAACAATGAGTTATTGAGGCTATGGCCTTGGCCGCCTGGGTTCGCTCCGCGCCCACGCATAGCTGGGAATCAATATGACCGAGATTCCACTTTTCTGTAGAAGCTTCATCAAAACAAATGACGTTTGATGGTGCCAGAGTAGGGAGGGACTTCCACAGGCCGGCCGAATGCTGATTGGAGGATCGTGTTGCCAAGAGACTCTATCCGAGTCTGCGCACAAACCAAAGAGAACCAAGTCTAAACCGTGGTATCTCTTCAGCTAGTCTTGACCAATCATAAATGTACGGGCAACGCCCTGTGTAACTAAATGTATTGTCACATGAGGTTCGAGGCTCTTGGCGGATTTGGTGGTTACAGATTAGCTGCCTGTGATTCCCAAAGACGTGATGAGTCCATGGCCAAGTAATATATATATTTTGCTCTCTTTACAATAAATAGTTAAACTTAGAAGTTGTCTGTCTTTTCTGGAATTCTGAACCCAACATGTTATACAGTAGGGGGCTATTTCCACCTGTTCATGCTAAGCTACTTTAAGCTAACCAGCTTTCAATCGTCTAACTCTAAGCAAGAAAACGATTTTATAAAACGTTGAGTAAATGCTTTAACCTTTAGATACATCAAATACTATTCTTTCTTTGTATGTTTAGATCCAACACAGTCTCACGGCATTTCGTGTTATAGTCACGAAATTAATCTATTGATTCGTGTTCACCGACACGATTTCGCCATTTTTTTCGTAGAACAGAACGATTTTAAAAGCAATGTAAATAATAACAAATTAGAAGGAAAAACAGATACAAAAAAATACAGATTTCAGTATTCTGACACAGAATGAATTTGGAAGCAATGTATTTCTAGTGGTAGTATGTTTCGTGCCTGCACCAAATAATTACAAATTAGAAGGGAAATAATATGACAACAAATACAGATTTCAGTATTCTGAGGCTCTGAGGCATTTCTTTTCAAACCTTTATTTATTCAGGTTGGTCCCATTGAGATCATAGATGTCTTTTTCAAGGGAGACCTGCAGCAAATAGGTTCCACATGAAACATAAAACAATAAAGGACATTATACATTATATTTACAGGTTACATTTACATAGTTATAGACATTTACAAGTGCCCATAGTATCAACGAGCATTTCATTTAGCCTAGCTTTAAAACATGCAGAGGAATGAGATTGCTCAGTTTCAATTCTTGCTGAAGATTGTTCCAAGCAAGTGGAGCTGCGCACATAAAAGCTGTCTTACCTCAGACAGTCCTTGCTCTTGGCACATCTAACAAGACTACATCATGTGACCTCAGACAATAGCTGCTTGCAACTCTCTGTGTTATCAGAGAGCAGATATAATACGGGAGTTTACCCAACAAAGCTTTATAGATAAACGTGTACCAATGACTGAGCCTCCGTACAGAGAGTGATGGTAAACCTGCCTTGGCATACAGGGTACAGTGATGTGTAAGCGCTTTACAATTTGTGACAAATCTCAGTGCGCTGTGATAGGCGGCATCTAACTTGTTCAGGCAATAGGCAGGTGCATTCATATACATCAAATCACCAGGTAAAAAGGTCACAGAGCCTTTTCCTGGCCTCAAGCGAGAAACAGGACTTGTTTCTGAAAAAGAAACCTAGCCTAACCCTCAGCTTTTGAAGCAGATTAATGACCTGAAGTTTAAAAGTAAGACAATCATCAAGCCAGATACCTAGGTATTTATAACAGGTAACCACTTCAAGTACTTGTCTTTGCATAGTAACAATATCCAAAGCAGCCTCTGGAGTCTTTTTTGCTTTTGAAAAAAGCATTACCTTGGTTTTCTCAACATTTAAAAGAAGCTTTAGTTCAGAGAGCTGAGTCTGAATAGTGTTAAAAACAGCCTGTAATTTAACACCAGCCTCCTGAATGGAGGGACCTGCACAGTACATCACAGTATCATCCGCATACAAATGTAAAGTAGCTTCATTCACGTTTTCACCTAAGCTGTTGATATATATGGAGAATAAAAGTGGACCTAAAACAGAACCTTGAGGAACACCATTAGCAATATAATCTATCTGGCTATCTATCTATCTACCTACCTCTCTATCTATCTATCTATCTATCTATCTATCTATCTATCTATCTATCTATCTATCTATCTATCTATCTGTCATCTATCTATCCGTCTATCTATCTATCTATCTTTCAATCCATCTATCTATCCACCCATCTATTTATCTTTCTATCTATCTATCCTCTCTTTAGATGAGAGACAGAAGAAGAAAACCTTTTCTCTCTCCTCTTCCTCCTCCTCTTCCTCACCCCATCCTCTCTTCTTCTCCCTGCAGACACTGACACCAAATCCCACAACAGACGCCCTGCTGATCGATATCATGACATCATCAGGCAGGCGTGGACATCATCAGTGGGCTGTGGGCGAGGTGCTGACCTGAAACACACACACACACACACACACACACACACACACACACACACACACACACACACACACACACACACACGATCACACACACAAAGAGTTGGACCTGTGGGACTGAGCAGAGCTTCCTCACATCCCAACCCGAATAACCCCGGCCTGCCAAGCTGTAGTAAATCTGCCCGATGACAAGCCCTAGACCGCTTTCAGACACACGTATACACACGGACACACACGGAGCTAATAGACAATGAACACATTCCCCTTGAGTGAGCTGTTGAGAGGAGGAGGTCCAAGTACAAGCAAGACAAAGCACCGCACTCCCAGACTGCTAAACCGCACCGCAGCTGTCATATTTGCACTATTTCACCCTATACGGAGAGACAACATAATTGTGTGTGAAGCATTCGAGATAATGCTGCCTCTCTGCCATTGAGGAGTTTTTTCTTTCTGCAAATGGGCAGAAACTCATGATCCAAAGACAGAATTAAACATCTCATTGAGGCGGACTGACAGCAAAGATAAAATCTGAACAGACAGAAAAAGGCTGCGATTTAGTTTAATACACACAATTCAACTCACACACACACTTTGTGAACATATAGGTTCACATACTGAATCAAAAAAGGAACAAATTAACCAAATGTCTTAAAAATTTATATTCAAATTACTAGTATTTATTTATACTTCATTATTGTTGTTTTATGTTATATTTCTACTGTTAATTGTATTGTTAATTTGTACACTTGTATTAGTAATATTAATGTGTTGTATTGTGCCATTTGTTTGTTAAAGGTAGGGTATGTAATTTTGGAAAAACCAGCTCGAGTGAGCAAGAATTTGAAAGTGTAAGAAATTAAAATCAATGTTGATATGGCATAATTTAAATTAAATATAGGATTTTAACTTGAAGCAGTTTTATTCTGAAAAAAACGGAAGTTCACACTAACTATTAACTCAACACTTTTATTCTGAAAATTCTTCATTTCCGGTTAGCATTAGCATGCTGCTAACGTTTTGAAACCGTGAATTGAAGGGGAAATAACATGTGATGTTGTACACTAAACACACTGGGATTAGCCCTCATTTATTGCCGCTGAAATAACGTTTATCAGGGAATGTTTAAATAACCACAGACACCAGAATAATGTAATTTAGCAACAGAAAAAGGCAGGAATTGCATTGGACCCGCCCCCCGACGACGCCGACCAATAGGAGAAGACCTCAGATGACAACAGGAAGAGCGAGCCAAGAATCGATCTCTTTTCCCTGACGCATGAGTAGAGAGCCTCCGCTTGCAATTTCATTTGTTCACCACCGCATCTTTTGTGTAATTAAATGCTGTTAACTTTTATAAGCTTCCCTCGACTCTTTTCAGTCTGTCCTGCTCTCAGGGTTCAAGAATTACTAAGAAAAGTACACAACCTTTGGAGAACTTGTCCTCCTGCTCTCTCATCTGGTCTTTCAGCTGCTTGACATCCGTCTCCCAGCTTTTCTTGTTCTTTGCCAGATGCTCGTTCTCCTCCTCCGCCTGTTTGAGCTCAGTCACGCAGCTCAGGTTCTTCTTGGCCAGGTCGTCCTCTTCCTGAGAAACCTCTTTTAGTTTGCTCTCCATCGGTTGTTGGTCTTCAGAGATCTTTTCTCCATGCTTTTCCAACTGGAGCACCAGCTAGTGCACTTCCTTCTCCATGGCTTTGGTCTTACAGGTCTGGTAAGTGTTGTGCTTCATCACCTGTTTCAGTTTCATCTCCATCTCTTGTTTTTCACTCTCCGAGGTGTGATTTCTCGCGGCCTGGTAGTTCTTCTCGTCCACTACATACTTCATGCCTTGTTTCTCGCTCTCCCAGCCCTGTTGTTTCTCGGCCAGGTCCTTGGTGGACTTGTCCTGGCTCTGAAGGAGATCTTCCTCTCTTCCCTTCAGCAGGTTTATGGTCACCAGGTTCTCCTGCAGCTGCTGCTTGTGTCGAGCCTCTTTAGTTTCCATCTCCTCCTCCAGAGCGCCGTATTTTCCTCCCAGACTGTCACACACTCAAGGAGTTCATCTCCTCTCCTCACCAGCAGTTTGAGGTCTCTGCGTCAAACTGCTGGAGACTCTCATCGTCCTGGCTGTCGGATGTCTCCTTGTTGCTCTGGTCTGACTTTGTTCTATCCATGGCGCTGTCTGTGAACTTGTGTTGTGCGTAGGAATACAGATCTGTGTAATACGTGTTTTGTCTAGAAAACTGTAACGTGTTTTGCTCTGACTGAATACGCTCAATGCTCTGAACTGAAGAATGACGGCACTTCAGAGCTCTCGCCTGGTGTCATTTCATCCACATGAAATCTTAATTTAAAAAATATCAAAACATTAAAATGCGTGATCCTTTTGGGCACAACGTAATAACGGCCCGTCCACACTACAGCTTCAAAAAAAGCTTGGAGCTGGTGTCTGGAGCTTGGGGATTTTATTCAAGCAACGCGACCAACAACCAATCACATGAATCTCCCGCCCCCGACATACAAAGCAAAAACCCCCGGGGATTTTATGGGAGCAATATATATATATATATATATAAACTCCCCAAACAGGCGAAAACCTACCAGTTTCCCCCACTGTCTCTGCCCCCTCCCTCCATGCCTGGTTCCTCCGGTTTGTATCCCGGTAGGTGAAGAGGGTCTGGTCATACAAAACCGGGTGATTGCTACGGCGATAGTTAGTTTCTGCTCCGACTTTTTTGAAATATAGAAATGAACGGCGGGATATCTCTCCCAGCTTAGACGCGGTTTGATTGGCTACGGCTTGAGCTGTCAGATTTTCAGAAGCGGGATTTGATTGGCTGGCGCTGGCTACTCCAGAGTCTCCGGAGACGGCGGAGATGGACCGCTATGCTACCCACAATTCAGTTCGGCGAAAAAGCGAGGCAACGTGACGTCACCGCATTCAAAGTGAATGGGCAGATTGAAGCTGTCGACGCTGTTGTGTGGACAGGCCGTAACTGAATGCCTCCTTTATTGCTGACAGGATTTCATGATTTTATGAGCCCAATAAAGGTTTCTGTTTCGAATACTTTACAGTTACACAATGCACATATTTACCTTTAATTAATTTTCTCTATATTTGTTTTACTCTATGGCAGGGGTGGGGAACCTTTTTCCTCTGAAGGGCCATTTCAATTTTTTCAACATCCTCTGAGGGCCGTACAAATTATTGACCTCTGCTTAAAAATCACAGCCCATTCATTTGGCCTTTCTTTCATGCTGTGCAAAGAAAAAGCAACCTCTCAATCCAGATATCTCACCATGACTCGCGCATGCATGCACGTGCACGGAGTGGCTTGACCACCATAACAGAAAGATATGGACACAAGATGTGTGCAAAATGTATTTATTTTCCTGTCCATGTGGACATGATTTAAGTGGGGGGGGGGGACCTAACCTCCTCTAGGGGGGTTGGGGTCATGCTCCCCCGGGAAGATTGTTTTTTAAATATTGAAGTTGAAAGCATCAATCTGCTGCACTTTGAGAGCAAAATGAAGAGACCTATGGAAATCTCTCAACACCCAGATGAAACAGACCTGTAAGCAGATTTACTTTTTCTTTATGGATATTTTACAAATCACTCTCCTTTCAAACTGTATTCTTGTCAGAATACGTGAGAAATGAATTTAGCATATGTTAGACAGCTATCATACTGAATACATATTTACTGTGAATGTGTGCAAACATGTATGGCATATGGCTGTCTAACAGAAGTTAAATTCATTCCTCACTTATTCTGACAATGTACTTAACCCCAAATAAAAGAACCCCATGAAAAGAGTTGTTAAATAATAGTGAAGTCACGTTGTAATAACAATAACTCATCTCTCTCGGTTTTTCCTTTTGAGCTTTGCTAAAAGCCACTGTGTCAAGTGTCCTACTTGGGTTGCCGTCCGGCGTTGTCCAATATGGCGGACCATCTCGCACATGCGCACTGCAGATCGGGCAGAGCTGCAGATCGGATAGTGACCATGGCACCTACACCGGTCTTCCAGGACCCGACCGGACAAAAATACGTGATGCAGGCACGAAACATACTACCAATAGAAATACATTGCTTTTAAAACTGACACGAAAAAAATGGGAACATCGTGTTGGTGAACACGAATCAATAGATTACATATATTTTGTGACTCTAACACGAAATGCCGTGAGACTGGGTTGGCCTTTTACCATGAAACGGTTTTATTGTCAGACTGACACACAATGATGTAAGACACATAGTGGGTGTGACACTATGTGTTTTACATCATTGTGTGAGTCTGACAATAAAACCGTTTCATTCCTGGCTCGTCAGTGTCAGTAATTGACTGACAGACCTGCTTATTGTTGGCCAGTCCTGCACAATACATGAACTCGGAGGTTTTATGTCGCTGCTTCTTGTGTGAAGCCGTCAGCGGCTGTACAGCCAGGATCAAAGAGCAGCGGAGGATATCCATAAAGCTGAACAAACCTCCCAGTCACTTTGAAATGGCTGCAAATGGGAAAAACTGCTTCATGTTGATGGTTTGTGGCCAAGCAGGGCATTTTAGACAGACGTATGAAGAAAGTTGGACAAAGGAAGGCTGGGCGGAGATTGAAAGCTGTTTATATTATAGAAACATGTCATTATAAGTTGGTCCAGGCGTCTGAAGGATGATGCTCCAATAGTATAGCTATTTGGTTTGATATCAAACATATTGAATTAGTCATATTTCAAATAATAGTTTGTAAATGTTTTGTACATATTGGGTACCAATTAAAAATACCTGCTACTGGTTGGTAGAGTGGAAGAAGTACAGGGACTTAGGGGGTAATACATTTGTTATTAAGAGGTATTAACATACACCCTTAGTACGATTCAAATGACTGCTATAGTTTATATATAATAATTACAGGGTATAGACTGAGGACACACAGCCTTATCGGTCCTTTTGTAATAGAGCGGTGAAGAGATTACGTTTTTTTGTTAGCAGACTTGGATGTTAGCATCGCAATGGTTCCCTCAACTAAAAGTCAATGGGATCTTTCAAATTGGCTTTTGCAATATTGCATAAAATCTGATCCGTGGCAAACAAATGTTGACGATACTTACACGTTTTGTCCAGCAAGATAATCTCGACATATTAACACTTTAATAACAGTTGAAGTAGATGCTAAGCTAAAGGCGGCTAAAGTTGGGCGTGATTGCGTTTTGTCGTCTCATTTAGACACTTGTTGACAAACACCTAAAGCAGGGTATTTACTGTCTTGATTTACACAAATTGCTAAAAACCTTTTTGTAAACCAGATGTTTTATTTTAGGCTTCTAACCAAACACACGTTCCGAAAACCAATGACTTGCTCGAGGGAACCATAAGTGGTAGAATGCTAACCCAAGGACTCATTCCTGCACCTCTCCAGCTATGGCATTAAAAGGAGCTAAACGACATGTAGGATTTACTCGACAGCTAATATATATATATAACATATAGCCGACCCTTTTAGCACTTTGTTTTGTGGTCATGTATACTTAACGACCTCCTGAGGTTGCGTTTCTTTTTAAAAACCTATTTTATTGACTGTCTCACACCGTCATCGAGTGCCGACTCCTCACCCCTCTCAACTGCCTATTAGGGGCTTAAATTGATCTACAACAGCACGGCATTCCTGGCAATCGTCTACGCCAAAAACAAGCATTACATCGTTTGTTACAAGCACCATTTTGGTCGTTATCATTGCTCAGAAACTGACATCCAGAGAAAGATTTGCTCTGCTTTTACCAGAGAGATTAACTCCATACCTGATTTGTTATGATTTACAACATGTAGGGAGGATACGAGGTGATTAAATCCATGTTTTTATTTTACTGCAAGGACGCTCGGGAGGACACATTATATCATGTATTTAGCTGCATACAGTAACTTGTTGCGATCTGATGATATGACAGGACATTAAACCTGAGCAAAGTCTTCTCTTACATTATTTTTAATTGATCGTTTTATGGACGCATGCAGGGATCCTTTGGACCCTGAACCACATTTCTTCTCCCGGGTATTACACCATAATTTAAAAACTATAACTCTTCACTTTGCTGAACAACAAAGCGTGTTGAATGACTGTCTTAAATCAGGCTGTTTACACAACTCTCTTTATCTCTATATCCATACCCCTCTACAGTGTTGGGAAAGTTCACTTTCTACATGAACTAGTTCAATTCACAGTTCACACATTTTAAAATGAACTAGTTCAGTTCATAGTTCATAATTCAAAATGTTGAACTAAAGTTCATGGTTTCAAAAATGAACTAATTTATAGTTTATAGTTATTTTTTCAATAGGTTGCTGCGAGCTATTATTTGTCTCCTGTACGATGTTAATGGGATTTGGGTGGTAGTGGATCTGTTTTGACTCTTTTTTATTCGCCACTCACACATACCGTGAAAGGCTAGTCGTGTGCTTATTCTCAATGTGCCGTTTAAGGTTTGTTGTCGACGTCGTCGATGTACGGACTTGCTTTTTCAAACCGGGCGGACACAGTTTACAGGCAAACGTTTGATTTTTTCCGTCTGAGTCAGTACTGACTTTAACGTAAAACTCTTTTAAATGCTCATACGCCGATGCCGACGAGTCTCACTCTGAGCGAGTGCTGCTGCAGCTGCTCTCGGCTTCGTCCATATTAATTCATTCATTCCTCAATGCTCGCCGGTTCCGCGGTTCCACATTGTTTGTTGTGAGGAGTCTGATATATTTAGTATATTTATATTTTAGTGCGACAGCCAGGGGTGACAGGCGCGTACGCGTCACAGGCAGCTTGCTGTTGCCAGATTGGGTGGTTTTCCGCATTATTTTGAAGCCTGTTTACGGTGTGTTTTAACTGGGTTTTCGGCTGAAAGGCAAATGAAATCTGGCACACTTTTGAACGCCGTTATAATACAGTGCTGAGAATGAACGCACTTTTGAACGCCGTTATACAGCGCTGAGAATGAACGCGTTCTCAATTACGTTCATCTAGCGGAAATACAGTACGTTCAGTTCACGTTCAGTTCACGTTCACGTTCATGAACGATCGTTCATTGAACGCGTTCAGGTACATCACTGCCCCTCTAACTTGTAATAATGAATTACCAAAAAGGGGGGAACTCATGACGTACTTTAATAACATAGCATGTGAACTATGCAAAGGTCCCATGTTTCAAAAAGACAGTTTAGTAATGCTAATCTTTTTTTTTTAAACCGTGATGCGGCTTTCACACCAGCGCTTTTCCCTTTCTAGCTCCGAGCGGGAGCTTTTCTGGTTCAGCTCCGGTTTCCCTTTTCTGCTCCCGCTCTGTTCACAACGCCCAGAGCTGCCGCTGCTGCGTCATGACGCCACCGTCTACGTGCCTGCTTCATAAAATCCAAACCGCGCGGAAATCCCTCACATCGACAACAACAACAATGGCCGATTGTATTGAAGCGCTGTTCGCTTTGGTTATCCTCTTACGAAACGAAATGGAAGGCATCGGACGACTTTACAAGGGACGACTTTACTAGGGACGACTTTCCAAGGGACGACTTTACAAGGGACGACTTTACAAGGGACGACTTTACAAGGGACGACTTTCCAAGGGACGACTTTACAAGGGACGACTTTACTAGGGACGACTTTCCAAGGGACGACTTTACAAGGGACGACTTTACTAGGGACGACTTTCCAAGGGACGACTTTCCAAGGGACGACTTTACTAGGGACGACTTTACAAGGGACGACTTTACAAGGGACGACTTTACTAGGGACGACTTTCCAAGGGACGACTTTACAAGGGACGACTTTACTAGGGACGACTTTCCAAGGGACGACTTTACAAGGGACGACTTTACTTGGAACTTTACAAACATCACATGCGAAATGCGAGACTTCTTTGTGGTCTTCAGCATCTACGGTACCTGCCCCCGCCTCGACGTAAGAGAGACGTAAGCAACGCCGCCTCTTAGCTCCGAAGCTCTTGCCTCTACACCGACAATTTTTTGGAGCTGGAAGTGAACCGGATTCCGGAGCTAAGAGGCGGCGCCTCCGCAGTGTGAACAGGAAAAAACAGTACTTTTCAAGCTCCAGCTTCGAGCCGGAGCTGAAAACGCGTTGGTGTGAAAGCGGCATTATTGTCACAAACGAGCTGAGAAAACGGGATAGTCGGTAACCAGCTTTATTGAAGGCAATAGGCTGGTAGGAGACAAAACGGCAGGCAAAGGGCTGGTCAGGTACAGACCGGGTCAGGGAGCAGGCGAGGCAGGGTGGTCAGGGACAGGCAGGGTCGAAACCGGGAGAGCAATCTGGAGGGTAATGCGGGAAAGACTGGCATGCTGCAAAGTACGATCTGGCACTGAGGTGAAAGTGAAGTGGGCCTAAATACTAATGGAGCTGATGGGTGTAACAGAGTGAGAGAGAGAGACAGGGTGTGACTACCAGGTGACTAAGGAAGGTTAATGCAGAAAATAGGTGAGTGAGAAAGCAGACTGTGACAGTTATGAATCAGGCTTTCCAACACCATTCGACCAATACATTTTACACCAGCAACTTAAAAAAGAAATACACACAAATTTCACGAATATGTTTATCTACCATATCTAAACTTGTATTTATATACACATTATTAATACATGCATACAGACAGGCATGCACAAAGCATATAGGAGTTATGCTCTACATATATTAAGTATGAACAGTATACTGTATGCCCCTCTTAAAGACTGCTCACTCTGTAAATGTCCTGTTTTATTCATACTCCGTATCTCTTGCAATCTAAAGCGTTACAGAAAAATGATTGTCTTTCCCAGACTGGAACATTTATTTCCCTTTCTAAACAGAAAGAAATGTAAAAAGTCAGAGCTGAGTACTTTGGACTGATGTTTGATCAGATATGCAGACAGCTTTTGTAGAAAACTCTCAAAGTACTGTATAGCGTTGGAATCGTTTTGATTAATTGAATTCATCTTTTCACAAAGCTTTTTCAGTGAGCAGAATATACAAAGTGTACCCCAGCTAGCTCGGTTGAAATTATATTCAAATATGTTCCTGCCAAACAGGAAATGTATTCATTACCTGCCAATTTTCCCGACCGCATTTTCACTTGTGTGGCCCTGAGATGCCTCTCGGCTTTAATGGACAATTCAAAAGACAGTTATGTGGAGATCGTTTTGTTTATGTTTTGATTGGATGAGTCCCTTTTTTTTATTATGTTCACATCTGTTAATATTGTTTGACTATGTCAGTTCCCGACTGAGCAGGCTGGACACCAACTGTCACTGTTTGCACTCAAAATATTTACCAACCATATGGTCATAAACGTCAGACTTTGATCCAACTGCAGTCAAGTAAACTCAATCTCAAATAGAGAGGTAGGGATGACACATTTAGCCCAACCCAGAAGTTAGCATGGCAAGGGCTCCTGTTAGAAATTAAAATCAATGTTTTATGGCATAATGTACCTTAAACATACCGTCAGTTTAAATGCTATTTTATTCTGGAAAAACCCGGAAGTTCTCAATACCAAGCTTTTATTCTGAAAATCCTTCATGACGACATCCGGGACTACCGCCCATTAGTATCATTAAAGTGGCTATTGACGCCGTTAACATGTATTACATATAAAGTTATGAAAGAGATAAGGAGGAGAAAAGGCATGTGCAAGTAAGCAATGAATGTAAAATGTCGAAATCCTCTGTTTAACGCGATATCGGACACGAACGAGGGGGAAGTCCCCTACGGCACTACAGCCACAGAGAGGAGGAGCGAACAGCGAGAAGCGGGAAGGACGAATGCTTGGAAGCTCTCTTCTGCACGGCCATCACAGGGAGAGGAAGCTGCAGACTTTCTCTCCTGACTGAACAATATCCTGTTTGTAACATTACCGCGCTTTTTATTAATTGAAGTACCAATTTTGAACCTTCTCAGAGACTCCATTTAGTCTCCTTTTTAAGCTTCTCTCCTGGACGCGAGAATAACCAACACAGATGACACTCCCTCGACAAAAAGCTGATGGGATTGATCCATTGGATTTTGGAATATTAAAGAAAAACAAATGTTTATTAAACTTGCACTTTTTGTTCAGCATGATAATTCCACATATTAACTAAATGTTTGAAGTGGACCTATCATGCTATATTTGAATAATATATTGTAGGGCCATACCTATATAAAACATGTCTGTGAAGTTTTCTTTTCAAAATACCAAACAGATCATGCATTTTAGCCATGCCTCATTTCACTCTATTTACTCTTTTCCAGCCCAGTTTTTGCAAGGGCTGATTCTGCTTTTGTGGCAGACTACAGCGCCACCTACAGGCCTGGCAGATGTACTACAGCGTCTCCAGCGCTTTCGCGGTCTCTCATCCCCCTGATAGGTGGAGGGTTGCCCATATTGAGAGGCGAAGTCCCTCCCTTTCCGGGGGAGCTCCATGGGACCTTATTTCGGAAAAAGTATGCATTGAAGTCAATTATCTTTCGATTCCGTTTGAATTGTGCCACGAATTATGATGTTTGACGATTTAAAAGATACATTTTCAAGTCAAAAAAATAAAAATGTGAAGAAACACTTTGTGTGAAACCGCTCAATGAACTACATCTCCCGTCTCGCACCACACACCCAGACGGCCGTAACGTTGGAACATTTCACTTCTTTCTTTCAGAATGAGGTGGAAAGTATTAAAAGAGGTGAAAATCACTCCAAGTCTGGGCGCGTTGAGAGCTGTGCATACACACAAGGGGAGTTAGTCGGTTCCGTGAGAGCCAGCATGCGGGACCGGGACTCTGGGATTTGTAGTCTTTCTAATTGCGTATTTTTCATAGTCTCATATTTCTACAGTTTTACGACAAACTGTGACTTTTTTTACATGGAAATTATTCTTTTTAAGATCGACAAACATCATATGTGTAATTTGTGGCACAATTCAAACGGGATCGAATGATAATCTTTCTCTCTCCATTGACTTAAATACATACTTTTTCAGAAATAAGGTCCCAAGGGGGCGGAAGTAGATGGGCGTGAATTCGCCACTCTATAGGTGGAGCACCCCTTTTCTGACGTCAGAAAAATTCAAATAATAATCAGCTCCGTTGCAGCCCCGTTATTAGAGATTTGGGTACGGAGGAAAAGAGAGAGGGTTGTGTTTTCTTCACATATTCATGTATAAAAGACGTACAAAAGTGCATTTTGCATGATAGGTCCCCTTTAAGGTATTTGAAGCGTAAATGCAATTGCCAGAAGTAAAAAGCTAACGTTAGGCTAACTACCCTATGCTCACAAGACCCCAATGCAAAGTGTAAGAAATTAAAATCAATGTTTAAATGACGAAATTTAGATTAAACATACTGTAAGCTTAATTTTATTCTGAAAATACTTCATTTCCGGTTAGCATTGGCTTGTGGCTAATGTTGTTGCTGAATGTTAAATGAATGTACAGTTTATTTTGAAAAGCTTTATTGAAAGGCGTCCCCGCTGTTTACAATGACGTCACTTCCGGTTTCACGCTAAAAATGATTACAGCCATTAAAATGCATTAAAAGTCATGAATGAGAATACGAGGAGAAAAGGCGTGCGGAGTTATACAATGAACACATTTAGACATTCACCAGTGGGATATTTACTGACATATTTCATGTGGTAGAACAAAACGTTAAAATCTCTTCAGCTTGTGCTAACAACAGATATCCTTTCAGGCAACACCAACAACATGTTGTACTTGTTTCCAGGTTTTAGGACTCATTTCTTCACCAATGTATTAATGTTTATAACAAGACGTTAAAGGGGTTATAAATATCCAGATTTGTGTTTCTTTAGGCAGACACCTCCTTTCCTAAATGTGTTTTATTTTGTAGCTTCTGTAGCCTGATTAGCATCATATTTCTCTGATGTGAAACGACAGTCGAGGTGTTAATTCACTTCTCATTTGATTTCCCAAATTGACTCAATTGATTCAATCAGTTTCAGTTGATCAAAGTGACCCATGTTAGATGAGCTGGAAACCCCAGGTGTGTGTGTGTGTGTGTGTGTGTGTGTGTGTGTGTGTGTGTGTGTGTGTGTGTGTGTGTGTGTGTGTGTGTGTGTGTGTGTGTGTGTGTGTGTGTGTGTGTGTGTGTGTGTGTGTGTGTGTGTGTGTGTGTGTGTGTGTGTGTGTGTGTGTGTGTGTGTGTGTGTGTGTGTGTGTGTGTGTGTGTGTGTGTGTGTGTGTGTGTGTGTGTGTGTGTGTGTGTGTGTGTGTGTGTGTGAGCCCTGTTATAAACCTGCTGAGACACTTAACAGGAATAATGCTTGAGGGCTTTTGAAAGGGCTATCACTTCTATTCCTGTCTGATCTGTCATAGTACACACTCTTATATAAGTTGTTCAGCATCAAAATGTGTGACATTACTAAAAAAGGTAAATCGACTGCTCCAGGTTTAAAAAACAAAATTATTCGGCAATAGGTTTGGGCCTGTATTACGAGCAATACTTTATAAAGTGTTTGGAACGGTTGTTTTTTTGCCAAACCAGAAATGCCTAATAAATCATTATCTAGCTAGCCGGCTAACTAGCTTAGAGCTACTTCCTGTAGTCAAGCATTCAACAATTGTTGATGGAAGATGGCGCCAGCAGTGTGCACGGCGAGACGTCTCCCAGGCCTGTTCAGCCTTTTATTAGTTCTAGTAGTTTTATTGTTTTGTGTTTTTTGTCAAAATGTCTCTGCTCTACTAGTTTACGACCGCCAGTCGCTTATGGAAATCAAAGCGTTTCAGGAGGGGGTATTAGAGCAATGTTTGGGAGAGCCAACCTCGAATCCTCCTCCTCCACTTCTTTCAAGCATACCGACATACCTGCGCCGCCAGGTATATGCCATCCCCCAGAGGAAGCGCCCAAGACGAAGGGGAAAGCGGGGCGGAGAAGCCGTAAGGATCAGGGCTTACCTGCTTTCTCTACGTGGAAAGGCCCCTGGCCTCAATAGCAGTGGATGCTACGCTGCCCCGATGACTAGGCAGAGATGGCTCCTCCGCGTCTTTCCGGATGGCCGCTCAGTGAGCCTACCGGAGCAGGCTAATTTCCCCAGGCGGATACGCAGGGGTGGCGTGGAGCACAGACACCATCGCCCACTGGATTTTACTCAAAAACCGGGAAGAGAGGAGCTTACTCTCCGCCTGGCACTCATCAATGCTAGATCGCTAGCTAACAAGACTTTCCTGCTTAATGACTTTTTTAAATCCCGGGATTTGGACTTTATGTTTCTGACGGAGACGTGGATTCGTGCTGGTGAGTTAACAGCTTTTTCGGAGCTTCTACCACCTGACTGTTCATTCATCAGCACCCCGCGGACCACCGGTAGAGGTGGAGGGCTGGCGTCGGTCTTTAAATCCAGCTTTAACTGCCGTCAAACTCCGTCGAACAACTTCTCCAGCTTTGAGCTGCAACTTTTCAAACTACACTTACCACTTCCAGTGCTCGTTGCTTTGATCTATCGCCCTCCGAAGTTCAATAAGGATTTTATTCAGGAATTCTCAGACTTTGTAGCGGGGGTTATCTTGAACTTTGATCGATTTTTAATTATTGGCGATTTTAATATTCATGTGTGCTGTGATTCCCGACCCTCGTCAAAGATTTATGAATCTCATTGACTCTTTTAATCTTACACAGTCGGTTAATGGCCCGACACATGAGAAGGGACACACACTGGACCTGGTGTTGTCTCATGGTTTAGATGTTTGTATCAGGGACATTTGTGACACTGGTATTTCGGACCATTTGCCTGTGTTATTTACTATGATGCTGCCTTGCTCTCAAGTTGACTCGTGCGTTCCGGAGCGACGCCTACGTGCGCTGAATCCTCTGACAGCGTCACAGTTTTCCGTTGCCTTTAATGACTCTGTGCTTTCCACTTAAATGACTCTTGTGATGCCAGTGCTGAGGAGATTCTCAGCCTTTTTAATTCTACTTGCACGGATATTCTGGACCTGATCGCTCCATTCACGGCCAGACACCCTAAACCTGTGACTGAACCGTGGTTAACTGACTCTACCCGCGCCCTGAGACGCGCATGTAGACGAGCAGAGAGGAGATGGAAGAAGGATAAACTTCACGTCTCCTTGGGGATTCTGAGAGACAGTTTAAGCGAATATCAGAGGGCTGTTAAATGTGCAAAAACTCATTTTATTTCAAATCTTGTGTCCAAAAACAGAAATAGGCCCCAGTTCCTTTTTACCACTCTTAATTCTCTTTTAAATCCCTGTAACTCTCCCTGTGTTGTGCCATCACCTACTCTATGTGAAAAGTTTCTTTCATTCTTTAATGATAAAGTCTTGGCCATCAGATCTTCACCTCCTCCTCTCACCTTAGACCCAGCAGTGTCTCCTGTGTGCTCAGCTGTCTTCGAGCAGTTTGACCTGGTTTCACTGTCCGAGTTATCTGATGTGGTTAAAAAATGTAAACCTTCACAATACCCCTTTGACAGTATTCCTCCCAGACTACTGAAAGACGTTTTTAATACTATTGGGTCATATATTTTAACTTTGATAAATATCTCTCTCACCTCAGGCTACGTTCCAACCTTTTTTAAACATGCTGTAGTGCAGCCTCTTATCAAAAAACAGAACCTTGATCATTCTGTTCTCTCCAACTTTAGACCTATTCTAAGCTTCCCTTCCTGTCTAAAGTCCTAGAGAAATTGGTTTTAGCACAACTGCAGTCACACCTTGTTTTAAACTGCATATCAGAGAAGTTTCAGTCTGGTTTTAAATCACGCCACAGCACGGAAACTGCTCTTCTAAGAGTTTTGAATGATCTTCTTTTAACTGCTGATTCTGGGAATTCTGCTGTGCTTGTGCTTTTAGATTTGTCTGCTGCTTTTGACACCATTGACCACCACATTGTTATCACGCCTTGAACTGTGTGTCGGTATTAAAGGTAACGTCCTAAAATGGTTTAAATCCTATCTGTCAGAAAGGACCTTTTCTGTGCATCTTGGCCAGTATTCTTCAGCTGCAGCCCCACTAGCATATGGGGTCCCACAAGGCTCTGTCCTGGGCCCCATTTTGTTCAGTCTGTATTTACTACCTCTGGGGTCAATTTTTAAAAAGCACACCATTTCTTACCATTGCTTTGCAGATGATCTGCAGGTATACCTGCCTATAACAGCAAATAAGGAATCTAGGATTGCCTTGCTTAGCTGTCTGAAAGACATAAAATCATGGATGGAAATCAACTTCTTGACTCTTAATGAAAAGAAGACAGAGATTATAATATTTGGACAGTCTGAACTCCTGGATGGCTTTAATAGTGTACTCGGCCCCTTAGCCTCCTACAGCCGTCCCTCTGTCAGAAATCTTGGAGTCATCTTTGACAACTGTTTTAAATTCGACAAACATAAGCTCAGTTGTCAAGACAATCTTCTTCCAGCTGCGGCTTCTGGGGAAGGTAAAAGCTTATCTTCCTAGTAAGGAATTTGAACAGCTAATCCACTTATTTATAACGTCTCGTTTAGACTACTGTAACTCCCTCTATATTGGTGTTGACAAGTGTTTGATCCGTCGCCTGCAGCTGGTCCAAAATGCGGCTGCACGCCTTCTTACTGGGAAGAGACGTTATGACCACATCACACCCGTTTTGGCAGACCTTCATTGGCTTCCTGTCAGTTACAGGATCCAGTTCAAGTACTTACTTGTTGTTTTTAAATCATTGCATGGACTGGCACCACATTACCTGTCTGAGTTGTTGCACCGCCATGCTCCTGCTAGAGCATTGCGCTCAGCTCAGCAGAATATGTTGGTGGTTCCTCGGAGCAGGAAAAAAAACCCGAGGTGACAGGGCCTTCAGTGTTGCAGCTCCCAGACTGTGGAGCAGCCTCCCAGCACATATCCAACTCTCAGCTAAAAACTCACCTCTTTGCACTGGCTTTTAATACTAGTTGAACATTACATTTTTACATTTGTATGTGTTTTTTATTTATTTTTTATATGTTTCTATTGTGCTTTTTATCGTGTTTTTAATTATTGTTTTATTATTGTACTCCCATTGTGTTATTTCATATTGTAGTTATTGCCTGTACAGCCCTTTGGTCAACTGAAGGTTGTTTTAAATGTGCTATATAAATAAATAAAGATTGAGATTGATTCCTACCAAAGCTAAGGAGCTCCTCAGACTGTTATGTTGTATGGTGAAAGGTAATCCTTCTGCTCGATTTGAAAGTCTATGATAGTATTAAAACCACTGAAGTTGTTCCTGTATGCAATTAGAGTTTTAGCTAACGTTAGCAGCTAATCCTGATTTATTTATCTAGTAATTACATTAATAATTTGTCTAAGCCCCTTTGGCTTATATTTGTAAAAGTAAAACATCTTCAACTCATACACTGCAATACAAGAACAATGCTACTAATTTGTTTTAATTCCTTTTACGTGGACAAGTTATACAAAGCCATTGTGAGCTTATTAAAAAAGTGTAAAGGATTAGTTTTTTTCTAGCAGTGAGGGTGCAACAATGGTTCATTTCAAACTGCTAAAGTACCGCTTTAAAATTAATGGAGGGTTTCTTTCAACACTACTTTAGTATGGAAGCAGTGGCGGACTGGCCATCGGGACGAATGGGCCGGTGCTGAAGTGGGCCCCTCCCCCCCCGTTGACAATTTACTAGCGGTATTTACTAGCGGTATTTACTGGTGGTATTTACTGGTGGTATTTACTTGTGGTACCGAGGTGGGCCGGCTGTACCCGTCGAGAGTGCCGGCCTGTTTTTAGTCAAAGTCCGTCCCAATATGGAAGTATGCTTTTTTGAGACACAGTACGCAACTCAATAAACTACTGTTAGCTTCATTAGCCGACTACAGCGGATGTAATCTGCTAACAACAGATTGTATAATAAAAATTGACAGTCAAAAATGTCCAGCATGATTTTGTCAGCCTCTTTCTGAAATCAAAGACCCAATGTTCAATCTGCAACCATTCGCATTACAAAGAACACATGTGCCGTGCAAGAACGGGAAGCTTCCATAGGTAAATAGCAAAAGGTCAGTTGAGGCTGGCATTGCTCCGAATGTGAGATGGCATTCGCTGTGTGAGATCTGTGGCTTCAGAGCCTCTGGTCACAGTGACTGTATCTCTGGATGTAGCAGGGTGCCATTTCAGGCTGTCACCCACTGCCTGCTGCCGGACCAGATGAGACCAGGCAGAGAAAGCGAGGGCGACGCAGCGGGAGGCTTCACACCTTCCTCCAGCTCAACTCCACGGACTCCCCATGTGTCCTTATATGTACAGTGGCGTGTAATGTATGTGCCTTTCACTTTAATCTCCCCTGTCACTTGAGCCCGGGGCTGACTTTGAGGAAAGGGAGATTTCTATCCTCAATTCGTCTCCTGTGCGAGGGCTCCTTCTTTCTATGTTCTTGTCCTGTCCCTCCCCCCCTGCCATCCCATATTCGTGTCGACTAGATTCGAAGGTACAGGGGCACGACCCCCTTTCCTCATTCTCTTCTCTTTCTCGAACATTTCCCTTTCAGAGAGTGTGGTGCAACACGGTGAAGTAGGCCCATTGAGCCGCGGTGCTCCTCCCCGCATGAATGTGTGCGGTTGGAGTGAATTGAGCTTGACTTTGAGTCCCCACGAACCCAAATCCCCCCCTCCACCACCGCCCTCCCCTTCCCATAGCAGGTGGCCCCACTGGCAGCAGGGCAGAGAGAGAGGGGCTTTGATTCCTAAGCCAGTGGGCTCAGTGCATATTCAAACTATAGGGCCTTTTGTTTGTGTTGCAGCGAGGCCCGAGTCACACTTGCATGCAGAGAATACAAATCAGACCTTTGACAGGAACGGTTAACCTGCCGCTAAATATAGCTGCCCTGGGTCTGAAAGAGATGGAGGAGCACTGGAGAGAGGGAGAAAGATGGAGGCAGCGATTCGAACAAAGAGAGATATGAGGTCGGGCGAAGGGAGAACGTATAGAAAAGAGAAATTAGGAACCTTTCTTTCTCTATCTTTCTGCACTGAAGGGATTCGACAGGAGCTGAGAGGCAGACGCTGTACAGAAGAGCCTGCTGAGCAAAGCAAAATAATGCATCTAATTACATGTTTATAGACTCCTTGTTCACTTACAACATTCTTTAACTTATGGTTTTTTGTGTTGTTGTACTTCATCTGCATTACGTGCACATTCGTCTTGCACTATTTTAAATTAGTTTTATTGTTTGCGCTCTTATATATTACGTTGCATTGTTTGAGGAGCCTGGGACTTCAGATTTTCATTGGCATATCTACACTGTAGCTGCTGCGCGTATGACTAATAAAGCTTTTGAATCTTTGAATCATTGACGTATGCAAAGGCGGCGTGTTGAGGAAGAGGGTAAAAGAGAGAATAAATAAAAAAACACCGCGTCTGAGAGCACGGTGGGGAGAGTGGCGAATGAAAGATAGGGAGAGTCTGTTTAATAAAGCAGCAATCTTGAGAGGCTGAGGGAGAGGGAATGAGAAATGTGTTCATACCACAGGGATCTGAGCAGACTGCAAAAGAGGGGGAGAGACACAGAGACGGAATTAGAGAAGCAAATAGCCAGGAAACAGGACGCAGGACTTACAAACGTCCTGTCTGGATCTGTTTCTCAATCTCCAGATCTTAAAAACCATGCTTGAAAGTGGTCTTGGCTCACGAGTGGCCTCGATGTTGGGGTGAATTTTGGGGGGATTGTGTCTGCCTTGGAGAGGGTTCAAATAAGATGTAGTCAGTAAACCCAATGAAATTGAGACGCAAGGCAAGGCAAGGCAAGGCAAGGCAAGGCAATGCAAGGCAAGGCAAGGCAAGGCAAGGCAAGGCAAGGCAAGGCAAGGCAAGGCAAGGCAAGGCAAGGCAAGGCAAGGCAAGGCAAGGCAAGGCAAGGCAAGGCAAGGCAAGGCAAGGCAAGGCAAGGCAAGGCAAGGCAAGGCAAGGCAAGGCAAGGCAAGGCAAGGCAAGGCAAGGCAAGGCAAGGCTATATAGCACTTTTCAACGCAAGGCAATTCAAAGTGCTTTACAAAAAAAAAAAAAATGAAAGACATTAAGCATTATTACTTTACTTTTACCTATACAGGTATCTTATTTATTTAGTTAGTTATTTATTTTACTAGCTAGGACCGGGAGGGAGGGAAAGGGGAAAAATAAATAAAAATATTGACTGTATAAATGTAAACTCATTGTGCCTGACTCAATAAAAAAAAAAAAAAAAGCTAATAAAATAAACATTAAGGAAAAATACATGGATAAAAGTTACAGTGCAGTCTAAAATATGAATAGTTCAATTAAAAGCAGCGACAACGTACCATTTTTCCTATGCGATACCACCGATACTTAGTTCAGATCCAATACCTGCGTTACGGTTGAGTGAAGGAAGCAGGACCCGAATGCAGATAACTCTGATTACCCTTTATTTCAAGGATAATGAAAATAACTCGGACGAAACAGAACACTCACCGGTGAACTCAGTCACCGACGAAAGACGAACCAACACTGAACACAGGAAGAGACTAAATACAGGGAGGGGTAATCACGAGACGAGAAACACGAGGGCAACAGGTGAACACAATCAGACAACTAGACACACCAGGGAAACTAAGGACAGGAGGAAGACACAGAGAGAGGGACCAGACGATACACGGGCAGACGGGGAGAACCCAACAGCAAAATAAACCCAAACGACAGACAAAACTAAAAACGTGACAGAACATGAGAATCGTGACAACATCAACAAATACGTCCTGATACCATAGTGCTGAGAGACCTTTCGGTAGTACCTGCTAGATCTGTACTGCAGATGTGTACCTGTCACATGAGATAAGAAAGAAGCAAGATGGCTGACTTGTAACTTGCTTGCTGCCGAGTGTGCGAGCAAGTCCTCTTTTTCCCTGCACATGTATGCAAAGTAACCAGATGGTTGGTGGCTTACACGAAACCACTTGAGAAGCCTTAATTGGAAACAGTTTGGGAAAGGACAGGGACTTTACAGAAAATAATTGGCAGGTGATTGGACGAACCATCTGTCAGTCAAACTTTTGTCGAAGCCAGACGGGGGAACACATTTCCATCGATAAAAGCGTCCTTTGCTTTTCTTTCAGTATCGTGCTGTTCTGTGCATCTACGTTAACCCTCTTAGGAGTCGCCATTGCTGTTTTGAATGAACGTCGTTTCTACGTGTCCCGCACACCCTCCCGTAGCTACCAGTCATTTTTCACTTGTGTGGAGGATGCTGATTGGTCCGAACGACGGCTGACTTTGTGACTCGAGGCCTTACAAGATGTGTTTTTGCGAGATATGTGATCACACAACTCTTGCAAGATCTCCCGATGTCGTGAGAATCCGGCTACCATGTTACGGTACGTCCACACAGCAGCTTTTCAAAAATCTTGAAAATCTTGGAGCTGGGCGTGTCTGACAGCTTGGGGATTTTTTGCAAGTAATGCAACCAATCACATGAATCTCCCGCCCCCGACATACAAAGCAAAAAACCCCGGGGATTTTATGCGAGCGATATATATATATATATAAACTCCCCAAACAGGCGAAAACCTACCAGTTTCCCCCACTGTCTCTGCCACCTCCCTCCATGCCTGGTTCCTCCGGTTTGTATCCCGGTAATAGTTCTGGTCGTAAAGAACCGGGTGATTTGCTACCGTAACTTCTCGTTTGGAATATGAGGAAATGAACTGCGGTCTGGCTCTCCCGGCTTACACGCGGTTTGATTGGCTAGCGCTTCTACTGGCAGATTTGCATAAACGTGTTTGATTGGCTGGCGCTTCCAGCTCAGCTTCAAAAGTTGAACATTGCTCAACTTTTGAATCCTGGAAATCCTGGACATCCTGGAAATCTTCGCTTCGCTCCCCCACAATGCAGTTCGGCGAAAAGCGAGGCAAAGTGACGTCATCCCCATTCAAAGTCAATGGGCAGAGAAGCGGTGGAAGCGGTGGAAGATTCGTCTGAAGCTGCTGTGTGGACGTACCGTAAGGTTGTTACAGTATAGCGATAATAACGTGGTTTTGCGCGTTGACTCACGTACTAGCCGATACCGGATCAAGTTCTTTCAGCTCTTTTTCGAGGCATTTCCGACAATGGCTGACGTCATGACTTGAGGACTGACAATGCATGATCTCGTGATGTAGCGATAATCCGGCGACAAATTGTTCCAGTATAGCGATAACGTGGTATTGTTTTTGCACGTAGCCTCACATACTTGCAGATTACGGTTTTTTAGGCTCTTTTAGAGGCATTTCCGATACTGGTATCAGAACAACTCTACATACAATTACCTCATGCAAGTTTGTCCACAGTGTGCATATATACTGTACGACGTGTGATGAGGAATCGAACCGTTGAGAGACTGACAGGCTGCATGCGGCAATATTATGCAATTCAGCCTGCGATAGTGATAGATGGTCAGATACGGTGTGTGTGTGTGCGTGTGTGTGTGTGTGTGCGTGCGTGTGTGTGTGTGTGTGTGTGTGTGTGTGTGTGTGTGTGTGTGTGTGTGTGTGTGTGTGTGTGTGTGTGTGTGTGTGTGTGCACTCTTTCCGCCTGGTCTTAAGATATAAAGTGAAGTCGCCCTCAGTGTCAGCCCAGTGAAACCCTGCATCCTGATACAGTTTGACAAATAATAAAACCATGATGAATGGTGGCGCAGTCCCACAATATGCCCACCTCGTCAGCTATACTGAGCTCTTATGCAATGATGGAGCAACACTACTTCCACACTGCCACCACCACTACGTACTCCCACTGTTGGAGTATACTACCCCTGCTTCCACTGCTACCCAGGGAGCTGAGCTGTGTAATCCCCGGGCTGATAAGGCGAGGTTTGGGGAGATTTGGGAAGCGGAGATCCCGCTGAAGCCGCCAGTCCTCATCCCATGGGATTGGATTAGGATGGATATAGAGCCAGTCACTGAGAAGTTGCTGTCAGGGAGCTGCAATGCTCACAGTGGGCCACACACCACACACACACACACACACACACACACACACACACACACACACACACACACACACACACACACACACACACACACACACACACACACACACACACACACACACAGATTGTGCTCTTGAATGGGCACTTCCTTTACTCAGGCAGTAATGCACTTACCGTCTGTCCATCAGCTCCCATTATGCACCACTGATGGAGAAGAACATTTTTTTTAAATAAAAGCTAAAAGAAAGGACCTCGACAGGGCCTAATGTTATGCATAATGATAATTTTGTAGCGGGGGGTGGGGGGGGGGGAATTAATAACGGAAAATGTCGATCATTCCGCCCCGAATTTAAATGCAGGACCATCTGTAATTTTGAAAAGTTAATTAGCCTAACGTGCAACGCGGTCATGTTCGGGGCAAACGGCTCCAAAGTACATCTCTCCAGGCAGGCTGCCACCGCCTAATGAGAGGCTCCCGGTGAGCAGGTTTATCATTTGAAACACTTTGGCGAAGGTTACATTTGAATAATTTCCAAGCCTTAGTTATTGTTTAATTGTAGGCTAATGGAATTAAGACAAAGGAGGAAGCAACACACACAAAATACACTTTTACATCTGATAAATCCCCTGAGCTGTCACCACATCCTGATCAGTGTGCATCACCATGTCTGTGTGTGTGTGTGTGTGCGTGTGCGCGCGCGCGCGTGTGTGTGTGTTTGAGCCTCAATCTGTTTCTTCTTCTGCTGAATCGTTGAGTCGCCTCCGCCGCGCCCCTTTGACCACGCTTGATTCGCAACAATGGGAGGACAGGAGGGGGAGAGAAAGAGAGGAGGAAGAGGAGGGAGAGAGAGAGGAGGGCAGCAGCACAGCCACAGCATCCAGGATCTAAAGGAGGATAAAGGGTGTTCAGTGCTGCCTCTCGGATCTTCTTTTACCCGGTTTCCTACAGAAAGGGAGAGGCTTTTCTTCTTCGTTCCTTTTTTTAAAGGCAGAAAAAGAGAGTTAGAGGAAAACAAGGGGGGCGTTTCCCCTCTTTTCCCCTCAGCGTGATTTCCACATATCGAGGAGGAATTGACAGACTTCCAACAATGAGGTGAGTATGGACTGAAATTCTCTTTCGCGTAATCCGCGCTGTGTGATAGAATTAACGCGCAACCACACGAGTGGCCGAGTGGCTCCACAGCGGCACGAGACGCTGTCAGAGGTGTCAGGTGCGTGTATTCGAATGTTTGACCACCGTGTGCGGGATCTGCGGACAGAGGCCGGGGCGGGAGAGCGAGGGGGAACGCGCACTATATTAGAGTAAAAACAGAAACCGCGTCGGTCTTCGTCCATTCATCTCCTCCTCTCCACGCTGCGCTGAAAAAAGAGTTGGACGTGACTCCGCTTGTTGCTTAGCGTCTCTCGAAGTGGCTGCACTGCATTGCACATGTGAGGGACTTCACCCCCCCCTTTTCTAATAAAGCTTAGAAATCAAAAACATATTAAAAAGTGAGGGGAAATGGCTCTTTTGGGGAATTCTCCCACAATGAGCATTTATGAAACACAACCATTTTCTTTTGAAATGTGTGTTTTATGGAATGTCTGATTATTTGACGTCGCGAGACACATCTGTGCATCACGTCTCCTTCGGGCTCTCTCGGGCCTCCATTTCACATCCCTGTATGTTCCACAGCAATGTGAGTGTTGCCAGCCTATGTGGGCTAAACACTGCACTTTAAACTCTGCGCTTGTCAGGCAGCACGAGGGCTCCTATAATGTGAGGGCCCTCTTCAATTGATTGCTTTCAGCGCACTTCACTGGAATATTCAAGCTTTCTCCTATAGATCCCCCCCCCACACCCCCCGCCGCCACCTCCATGTAATTCAATAATCAGGGAATTCTTATTTTTATGAGGCGAAATCCGCCTATAGGTTTAAATCGATTGAATCTAGCATTTGCAATTCAAGCGGCCGGTGTGTGCGTGCGTGTGTGTGTGTGTGCGTGTGCGCGCGCGCCTCCCGCCTGCTCAGCCCCTCAGGCACGTTGGCAAAGCATGAACTCCCTGAACTCAAAATCCTTGTCCATTAAATTCCTATTGATCAAGCAGCAGCAGCAGCAGCAGCAGCAGCAGAGAAAGACATAAAGTTCCATCTCCTCGGTTTCATGTGGGCTAGATCTCCGTCTCCCAGGCCCCTCGACCGCCCCCCGCACAGAGGAGGAGAGGGAGGGGAAAGGGAGGCGAAGGAGAGGAGAGGAGGAAAGGAGGAGGAGGAGGAGGAATATAAAAAAGGGGCTAGGGAATCCATTAGGAGAGATGGATGAAGAGGGGAAATAGGAACGAGCTAACAGTTGATTACTGAATCGTGTGTGTGTGTCTGTGTGTCTGTGTGTGTGTGTGTGTGTGTGTGTGTGTGTGTGTGTGTGTGTGTGTGTGTGTGTGTGTGTGTGTGTGTGTGTGTGTGTGTGTGTGTGTGTGTGTGTGTGTGTGTGTGTGTGTGTGTGTGTGTGTGTGTGTGTGTGTGTGTGTGTGTGTGTGTGTGTGTGTGTGTGTGTGTGTGTGTGTGTGTCTGTCTGTCTGTCTGTGTGTGTGTGTGTGTGTGTGTGTGTGTGTGTGTGTGTGTGTGTGTGTGTGTGTGTGTGTGTGTGTGTGTGTTTTCAGTATACTTTATGTGTGCTGTCATCCTCCTAGTATATGTTTTAAAAATGTAACAGTAATCTGATTACTTGATTTTCCTGTAATTGTAATCGATGATAATTACCTTTTTTGTTTCTTACGATTATTTGATTATTGATTACGTATTCTCGTTACATGTAATGTGTGTGTGTGTGTGTGTGTGTGTGTGTGTGTGTGTGTGTGTGTGTGTGTGTGTGTGTGTGTGTGTGTGTGTGTGTGTGTGTGTGTGTGTGTGTGTGTGTGTGTGTGTGTGTGTGTGTATGTGTGTGT
The DNA here is from genome assembly GCF_902827115.2 of Pseudochaenichthys georgianus. Lineage (NCBI taxonomy): Eukaryota > Metazoa > Chordata > Actinopteri > Perciformes > Channichthyidae > Pseudochaenichthys > Pseudochaenichthys georgianus. Next base: position 34,388,062 of record NC_047510.2, on the reverse strand, counting down.
GTGTGTGTGTGTACAGGAGAGCTTTCCATTTAGTAACACAGCAAAGCAGCACATATCTCTCCGCTGGGAGCTCTCCTTGGTTCTGATCCGTGGCCCTACTCCTCAACGCCCACCCCAACACACACACACACACACGCACACACACACTCCCTTCCTAATCACCCTGCCTTCTTCTCCACCCTGTTGATTGGCATCCACAAGATCCCCATTTGGCTCGCTAAAAGCTGTGTGTGTGTGTGTGTGTGTGTGTGTGTGTGTGTGTGTGTGTGTGTGTGTGTGTGTGTGTGTGTGTGTGTGTGTGTGTGTGTGTGTGTGTGTGTGTGTGTGTGTGTGTGTGTGTGTGTGTGTGTGTGTGTGTGTGTGTGTGTAAATGATTCGTGGTGGTGGTGGGAGGGTATTAATTCGGGCGGTTCGGGGGAGGGACATCCTCAGAGGGCCTTAAACAGAGGGGATGCTGGGTAAAAAAACCAAAACAAGTATTGAGAGGAGGAAACGCAAAACATCTGTGTGGTAATTGGGCTCCCCTTAGTATTGTAACGCATACATTGACATCTGTTTGATAATTGGCTACCCCGGCTCCTCGCCGCGTGTCATGCTAAATGCCGGTTTTGTGCAGAAAGAAAGAAATGAGGGAGGGGGGGTTAGTGATGGTGGGGGGGGGGGGGGTGTAGCATCAAATGTGTGCGTCAATAAGAGGGGGAAGGGATTTTCTTTAAAAGCTCCACAGGTCTTTCTGCTTCGCCACCGAATCGCCACTCCTCTCGGGGCTGAGCGAAGAGAAGTGCCGTTTTAAAATCTACAAATCGATCCAATCGTCTAACATAAAGTAGGGCTGCTCAATTCATCGTATTTTCATCGCAATTACGATTATGGCTTTCAACGATTACAAAAACAACGTAATTGAAATAAAACGATTATTTTTTTATTATTATTACTTTTTTTTTTTTTTTAATTACTTTTATTTATTTTTGGTTTTTAAACTTTACTTAAAGTTCAGGGTAATCAACTGTTAAAAACATACTGGTCACATTTCTTTTCTCCAATTAATGTTTTCGAAGTAAATGGATAATCGTTTTTAATAATCGTGATTTCAATTATTGACCCAAATAATCGAGATTATGATTTTTGCCACAATCGAGCAGCGCTAACATAAAGCCAACACATCATCGTCTAATACACATTATCTAAAGCGTATGTGTTGCTTTAGGAATGTGTGCATTACTGTTGACATGCGATGCGATGATGTCAAACTGATGGATTGATAACTAATCCAGTAATGGTATCTTAGCCGTATGAAATCGGTATATTCTTATTGCCGTTATTTCTAAGGCATAATGTGAATGCCTTTATTGAGACACTTGCATGTAGCATTGATGAACTGTCGTGTAGCAGCGTTTAACTTAAAAGCATTCACTTAGGACAAACCCTTTGAGATGAACCATGTCGTGTTCAAGGGGGTCCTGACATACGGTACAGTGAGGACCACGTTCCAACACAACAATGAGTTTGAACGTGTGTGTGTCCCTCCAAACGGTCACCAAAGCAGTTTTTCCAGGAATAGATTTATGTATAAAAGAAACAAGAACCGCCTGCATTTCCTTAATCTAATCTGGCCCCTCCCTCTCCAACCCCACCTGCCTGGCTCCGAGGTGTGCATTTAGCCCCGACAGATCAAAAAAATATATAAGTGTCAAGTGATTGTTTACAGCCTCTTGCTCTCAGCCTCGGGTGCTGCGGGTGATTTGAGCCACGGCGCCGCGAGCGATATTGGCTGCTTCCGCAATTTGTTCAGAGCGGGAGAGGGGAGAGGGGAGAGGCCGTCAAATTGCATAGATAAATATGTTGAATAATTGATGCGGCGCATAGTGGGGAGCTGTTTGGGAGCTCAGCAGAGATTGTGATGCCTGTGTGCAGACAGTCTGTCTGTTTCAGACTGCTCTATCCTCGCAGGGTCTAAACATTACAACGCTTCGTCTTCTCCCCCAGACGCTCTGAAAGCTGCACATCCTCCATGGGAGGGTTGGGATGCTCTACAAGAATGCATGTCTTCTAAAGGGGGGGGGGGGGGGGTCTTTAGGTATCTCACGAGTCACAATAGATTCTCAATTCAGTACGCCCATTTTGAGATACTTGGTGTACTAATAGTAAAGGTGGCAAATGATGTCACGAAAGCAGAGTAAAGTATACGTTCAATTGTTTTTTAATATCAAATGATTGCAATAGAGACAAACGGAGACATTTAGTCGTGCAAAACTTACACAAATCAACAAAGCACTCAAGAAAAACAAGTTCTAGGAACACAAAAATAAGAATAATGCAGATGTTATTAATAACATTGGTAGTATAGGGCCTTTACATACTGGGAGCGTCATGAATGAAAGTCACTATGGATATTATGGCGGTTAAAAGCCATCCTCCCGTGTCAAAGTATGCCATGAAAGCAGAGTAAAAGTATACGTTTAATTGTTTTTTAAAATATCAAATGGTTGCAATAGCCTCAACACACAGAGGCAAAGACAGACGGAGACATTTAGTCGTGCAAAACGTACACACATCAACACTGAGCACTCTATTCTTAGGTAGGTCAAGGAAAACAAGTTCTCGCCACACAAGAAATAAGAATTATGCAGATGTTATAAGTGGAATTGGTGGTATAGGGCCTTTACATACTGGCAGCGTCATGAATGAAAGTCACTATGGATAGTATGGCGGTTAAAAGCCATCCTCCCATGTCAAAATACGGCATGAAAGCAAATGAAAAGTATAAGTTTTATTTATACAAAATGATTGCAATGATGTAAACACACAAACGTAGACATAAGGAAACACTTATCCATGTTACACTTGTTACATGTTAAAATACAGTCCGTTATATATACAAGAATGGGAGACTCAGGGCCGAACACACTGGTAGCGTAATGAATGTACGTCACCACGAGGTTAAAAATCATCCATCCCTTCCAAAACATCTATGAGCGGTCCATCACGAGAAGTCCTTTAAGCTTCTGAACACGCGGAACATCATATACCGCATACATGTCGACTCTTTGGGTGTTTGCAATAGGGTGTCGCCATTATCAGTTTGTCGTCTGGAGCTGCGTTTCACTTCGGTCGAATGGATTCCTTGCGTCCTTCACTTGCGTCGTTTCCCTACGACTAGTCCCTCCCACGAGGGAAGCGTGGAGAGACGCAAGGAAACCACGAGAAGCGGGGAAATGAGTTTTAAGAGCAACGGGACTTCGTTTCCTCCGGAGCGCCACGTGAAGCGACGTCCGTTTGCGATGTCGCCGCACAGCTGATCGTCCGACAGCAGCCAGATCAGAGCATGCGCTGCATCGTCCAATCAGTGAGCGATACACAGTAAGGGGGCGGGGCGAGTGTCTGAGGATTTCACCAGGGGATGGTCTGGTAGTTCCTCGATTATCGTTACCGTTATCCTCCGGCAGAAATAAGGCCACTCGGACGCTACTCAAGATGGCGCAGACAAATCAACTTCCGGTGATACCGAGTCCGAGGAGCGAGGAAATGAGAAATAACCGAAGTGAGACGCACCCTGTGTATTTACAAACTGTGTACATGTACATAAGTCATGTGTAAATAGATATTGTCTCTTATCGTGTACTATGTATGATTTGTAATATTTTCTGGAACTGCAGGACGGAGGAAAATACGAGGAAAATAAGGTTTATTGTATCGTATGTAACGAAAATGCAAAATACTTAACTGCGAATACTTTGAGAGGTTAGAAGGGAAGGACTGTGTTGTAAATGTACAATCTGTAATAACTATAAACCTGTTCCTCACAATATGATGGTGTGTCATGGAAAGCACAGAACAGAGGATTATTACGTAAAATAAAATAAGTTTTCCGTACTCGTAATATAATGAATTGTTAAAGTATGTACGCTAATAGTTAAGTGTCGAATCAAATACGTCTTTTCTTGCCTCGCTTTCGTAACATCAACACGGACTTTACGGAAGTCAAGACGCAGCGAAACAGACATTTACCACAACACCACAAAGAGAGAAATGCCCAAGACCCTCTCGTGCAATTAAAAAACAACAGCTTTAGAAAATGATGCATCAAAAAAGTCCCTCATTTAAAGCGCCTTTGGCTTGCTGTCTTTTCTACTTCCAAAACCAATTTCAAAGTGAAATTGAACACGAAACAATGACAAACTGCGAGCGCACGTGGATGTTTGACACAACGTTTAAAATAATTGATTTTCAGAAGTCTGAGAAGATACGAATCTCGCTGCTAACACACATGTCCTCCTCCTGATTCCACGTCACATCATCAGACGTTAAGCCGCTACTTTAACAAAAACTAATTCTTTATCATTCCCAGCTGGTCTATAATCCCGCAGATCAATCCGACAGTTTACAGAAATGGGTGAAGGATTACTTTCTCTCGGATGACACACGGGAAGAAGTGTTTTTCACTGAGTCAGGGAGTCAGGGCGAGATGTTCAAGTCCCGTAGGAGAACACGGCGCTCTTTCCCCCCTGTGAGAGTTTACGGCGAGCGAGAGACGGAGAGAGACTTGTAAAGGATTTGAGAACCACCGGCAGACTTCAGAGACCTCCTCTGAAGAATCAGAACCATTTTTCAAAAACAGACGTTGCTCCATCCACGCCTTTGAAAGGAGTGTGGTATTTCACATGCAGAGGTGTTTAGAATAATAGCGGGGAATCACGGCTTTCATGTCGTCTCTTTTCAGCGTTTCAGAGCTTCCTTTCCCGCCGTTTGATTTCCCGGGCCTTGAAGATGCGAGGGCAGAGGGATGTGAAGGCTGCTTATCTCCTCCTGACACAGCCAATCACGTCAGGGAATGACAGTCCGAACCCAGCTGATACACCACCCTCCTCTTCCTCATCTTCGTCTCTCATTGTGTCCTTCCTGCTTTTGAAGTCTTCCCAATTCGGACATTCCTCTTATTTCTCGAACGCTCCTTCTTCATCTTTTCCCATCTTTTCTCTCGTCTCCTCTTCCCCTTTTTTTACTCCTGGTTTCCTCTTCCGGAAAGAGCCAATCACGTCAGAGAGTGACCGTCTGAACCCAGCCGATACAACCCTCCTCTTCCTCATCTTCGTCTCTTTCAGTCTCCTGCTTTCTATCCATTCTTTCTTTCCAATTCGGACATTTCCCTTATTTCTCAGACGCTCGATCTTCGTCTTCATTTCCCCATTTTGAGAATTGTACTCCTGGTTTCCTCCTCCTGACACAGCCAATCACGTCAGAGTATGACAGTCTGAACCCAGCTGACATAGCACCCTCCTCTTCCTCTTCCTCATCTTCGTCTCTCATCGTCTCCTGCTTTCTATCCATTCCTTCTTTTGAAAACCTTCCAATTCTGACATTTCCTTTACTCTTCTTCTCCTTTTCCCATATTTTCTGTCGCCTCCTGTTCCTCTCCTTCCCTCCTTCCCCCCCTGTTTCTCACTGTGTCTGTGCAGTATGGGGTCTTCATCTCCAGCGCTCTCCCTCACTGATAAACAGGGACAGGAAAGACAGAGCTCACATCTCCACTTCCCCCGCTGCACGCTCAGTCAGGGGCTCCGAGCTTTGAGACAGAAAGAGAAACAAAAAGGAACTTTGTTGCCCCCCTGTGAGCGCTGACTAAATGCCTGTTGGTGGAAACACAATGTTCTCTCTTTGCTCGCTGCTGCAGACGATATTTAAGACGCTGGAAAAACAGCCGTTTCATTCGAGCAACCGACTTAATGTCGTTCAAACACGAGAGGTATTAGCACCAATTAGCGAGGACTTTCATACGATACAGAACGGGCGTCTTAAACAAAGCTCACAGCCTTCACTTGGACGCATCCTATTGAAGATGGATGACTCTCGTAATGTTAATATGTCTTTGTGGCTTTAACAGAAAAGGACACCGGCGAAGCTTTGTCTTCAAGCTGACGCGTTCATCGATTTGTTGATTGGCAAAAATTGATCAAGGACCGTTTTTAAAATCATCCTTTTCCCCAAAAAGTGGAAATGGAAACAAAGACTGACATTTTCTTAGAAATCTTTCTGTTAGTTTTCGCACAGATATCAAACAGACATTTTCAAGACATTACATGCAAAATACTATGTTTTTGTACAGTTGGCAAATAAACACGAACCCCATTACCCCGCCATCTCATTCACACAAACATTTTTTTTAAAATGTATTTATAGAAGGACCATGCATACAAAAACATTAATCTCAGCAAAGAGAAGAGATGCAATATGCCAGATTATAGCTAATAACTCATTTCCATCTGTGGTCCTCCGACAGGTTCATAACAATCAATAAACAAATAACAACATTGCATGATCTCTATCAGTCGAACAATTTAAATAGTATTGCAAAGAAAATGGGGGGGGTGCTCTGCTGAGAATGAAGTATTGGGTTCTTCACCAGCAGTAAGGGTGTGTGGTCCAGACGAGGCTGCCGTGCACTTATTTCCTTTCTTCCTCTACTACTAATAGTCAACTCATCGAATAAGCAGCTGGCAGAACACAAATGGGCAACTATTCCAAAAAAACATCATTAATTAGTTAAAGACATTTTGTTTAGCTTCTCAAATCCAGATATGTCCTGCCTTTGTCTTTGTGATATGAAAGTGGACATGTTTGAGTTTTAGATAAGACATCGCCTTCAACCTGAGGGACTGGGATTCCACGTGTTCTGTCATGTGTTGACCACACGATGAACGAGGAAGGGCAGATCAATCAAGAGCGAGCCCTTATCTCTTTATCATACGTCATGGTGAACAGATTATCGTTGGGTTTGGGAGCCGACAAATCACGATATTTAAAAACGGGGAACTGGGATGGACCATTTTCCCTTTCATTGTACACACCCAATTCTCTTTGTCTACATCATTGGAAACGGATTGTCTTCAGGCTGTAAGTCAAACCAAAGGAGACGTTTTCAGACGTGGTGGTCTGGGAAGTTTCAGTGTCTTTCCCTGACGAGTTCACAACAACAACAACAACATGCAGATTAATCGATAATAAAATCCGGATAAGATAAGACGTACTTTATTGATCCCAATTTGGGAAATGTTTGTGTTGCAGCAGCGTAACAAGACATGGCTTTGTAGAATACAAATTACTAGACTAGAAATAAACAAGAAAGTGGAAATTACAACAACAACAACAAAATAAAAGCATGTCAGGGATAGTAAATACGAAACTGATTGTATAAATGTAGAACGTGTTTGACAAAGCGCTCAGTGTGCCCGTCTCTTTCTCCCCTGCAGGATCTGGACTCTGCTTTACTCAAATCCCCACCCTTCCCTCCAGCTCTCTCCTGCTGTCTGTTTTAGCGTCGACCGGAGAGAAAAGAGAGGGGGATGGGAGACGAGAGAGGAGAGGAGGTGGAGGGAGAGAGGTGGAACGACCGTTTGCTCCCGTCTCGACCACGGGTATTCTTGGGTTGATAATACAGATGTCGATGTTATTGCTTGAGAATACGCGTAGCTGAGCGGAAGCCATCATCGTCGCCTGGATGTTAAAACATGACACGTTTAAAAGTGAAGAGCCTCCAATGTGATGATGATGATGATGATGAAGTCCTGAGATGATAATCTACCCAGCAGCCTCTGGAGGAAAGTAAGATCCTTCCAAGCGTGCATCACACACACGACTTGAAGCCCTCTGATGACGTACAGAATACTCACCTGCAAATACTACACTGTGTGTCTAGGGCTTTTATTGTGAAAGGACCGAAGGGAACGAGTGGTCGCCTTGTGTCGTTGTGTTACAATGCTTTGTAAATATCATTACGAATAAAATGTGGTTATTTCTCAACGTGATTTTTGCGTTAATTGAAAAGTATTCATGACAAAAAGAACAGTTTGAAAAAACATGCCTCAGATTAAAAGCAACACAAACACAAACCCTCACGTGTTCTACCCAGCATCCTCTTGGCCTCTGCAGGAAAGTAAGATCCTTCCAAGCGTGCATGACACACCTTTTTAGCTCTGATAGTCCATCCGCTTGACAGATGAAGCGTTTACTCACTGATGAAATACTACACTGTTTGTCTAGGGCAGGGGGCTCAAACTCAATTTCATGGCGGGCCACATCAGCATTATGGTTGCACTCAAAGGGCCGGTTGTAGCTATATAAATATATATAAAATTATGTATTATATTACATTATTGCCTCTGTATTTGATTATTATCGGAGAGGGTATAGTGACTTCATAATTAACTACGTCTGAAAGCAGAAGTCTGGGGGAAATAATTGCAGCCAATTGCAAGTCCCTTCAGTGCGCATGTTACAAAATGAGATGCATTGTGGGACATGTAGTATATGGGCTTCTGTAAAGTGGCATGTAACCGTATAATAAACGTATTCTATTCTTTGCAAGCTCTTGAGGGCCGCATAAAATGAAGTCGCGGGCCATATTTGGCCCCCGGGCCTTGAGTTTGACACCCCTGGTCTAGGGCTTCTATTGTGAAAGGAACGAAGGGAAGGCGTGGTTTCCGCATGTCGTTGTGTTAATCCTTTATAAACATGAACCTGTTCTGCACAATGTGATTGTTAAAAAAAAAAGGATATCATTACGAATAAAATGTGGTTATTTCTCAATGTGATTTTTGCGTTCTTGGAAAGGTTTTATTCATGACAACAACATCGGTATAAATATATAGTTTATACATAATGTGCCTTAGGCAAGCTGCCTGTTTATCACTTAAGCCTCTGTTGTTAATCCTCACACCACAAGTCTGACTGACGATCCCCCCCCCCCCTCATGTTGTCTACCCAGCATCCTCTTGGCCTTTGCAGGAAAGTAAGGTCCTTCCAAGCGTGCACCACACACCTTTTTAGCTCCTGATTGTTCATCCGCTTGACAGCTAAAGTACTCACCTGTGATCACTGTATGTCTCGGGCTTTTATTGTGAAAGGTAAGAACAGAAGGAGTGGTACAGTCTCGTTGTGTCGTTGTGTTACAATCCTTTATAAATATAAACCACACAGTGTTGGTAAATACTGTCATAGAAAGCACAGAAAAAACGCATTATTCCGTAAAATAAATAAAATAATACTTGTAACATAAGCGTCCTTGTGAAAGTATTCACGATACGACAATACTTTACCGTCAAATAAATGTTTTCTGGCATCACAGCAGCTCCTTTCCAACGAGGACTTTATTGAAGACAAGATGCGAGAAAACATTAGACATCACGAAGAGAAACACCCTCTAACGCAGGGGTGTCCAACTCAATTTCATCGCGGGACACATTAGCATTATGCTCAAAGGGCCGGCTGTAACTTTATAAATATTTAATATATATAAAATAATGTATTATATAATATATTACATTATTGCCTCCGAATTGGATTATTATTGAATAGGGTAATAACTTCGTAATTAACTACTTCTGAAAGCAGAAGTCCACGGCAAATAATTGCAAGTCTCTTCAGTGCGCATGTCACAAAACGAGATGCATTGTGGGACATGTAGTTTATGGGCAACGTGCTTCTGTAAAGTGGTAAGCGTATTGTAATCTTTGCAAGCTCTTGCGGGGCCACATCAAATGAAGTCGCGGGCCGGATTTGGCCCCCGGGCCTTGAGTTTGACACCCCTGCTCTAACGTCAATCAAAATAAAAACAACAGCTTTCAAATATGTATTAAATTGCATCAAAAAAAGCCCCTCGTTGTTTAATGTTCCTTTGGCTAGCTGCCTTTCTTATTTCCTAAACCTTGTGTGGTTATTTTACGAATAAATTAAGCGTTTGATGCGATTAAAAGCAAAGGAAAAGCGCCTTTGTTGTGTAATGTGCCTAATAAACACGGGGTGATGTTAATCCTCCACCTACAAGTCCTACTGATGATCCTTACCCTCAGGGTCGGCGTCATGGGGGGTCATTCGCGGGCCATGCCCCCCCCCAACGCAGGATGGTCAAGCCTTGCCACTTTGCCGTTTTTTTTTTTAATCATATAAGTGAAAACGTTTCCACTAAAGGTTTTTTTTGTGTGAAATACGTCAGAAATAAAGAATACAAATATAAAACAGCCTGAGGTGTGCTCACTGCTGCTCTCTGATTGGTGTGTTGGTTGACCAATGACCCCCAACCTTTGTTTTGTTATCATTACGTGGCTGTGTGTTTAGATCAGGGGTGTCAAACTCAAGGCCCGGGGGCCACATCCGGCCCGCGACTTCATTTTATGCGGCCCCGCAAGAGCTTGCAAAGAATGTAATACGTTTATTATACGATTAAATGCCGCTTTACAGAATCAGGTTGCCCATAAACTACATGTCCCACAATGCATCTCACTTTGTGACATGCGCACTGAAGAGACTTGCAATTATTTGCTTTCAGACGTAGTTAATTACTAAGTCATTATCCTATCCGATAATAATCCAGTTCAGGGGCAATAATGTAATATAACACATTATTTTATATATATTATATATTTATATATATTTTATATAGTTACAACCGGCCCTTTGAGTGCAACCATAATGCTGATGTGGCCCGCGATGAAATTGAGTTTGACACCCCTGGTTTAGATGAAAGCCCGGCGGCGATCTGTTCATCTGTTACACTGATTATACAGTAAAGCCATCGACAATAATATGATATACAGTACAGTACAAGTAGCCTACTTCTGGGTCATGTGTTTCATTCAAGCTCGGCTCTGTGTGTGTGTGTGTGTGTGTGTGTGTGTGTGTGTGTGTGTGTGTGTGTGTGTGTGTGTGTGTGTGTGTGTGTGTGTGTGTGTGTGTGTGTGTGTGTGTGTGTGTGTGTGTGTGTGTGTGTGTGTGTGTGTGTGTGTGTGTGTGTGTGTGTGTGTGTGTGTGTGTGTGTGTGTGTGTGTGTGTGTGTGTGTGTGTGTGTGTGTGTGTGTGGCATGAGCGCATTTTGTGAGTGCGCAAGCGGTAACGTGGAATGTTGTTGTTAGCATCTGGTTAGCTAGATATGCTAACGGATATAAAGAGCTGTTTCTACACCAAGGTGGAGGAGAGTCCTCTCCTGTCAGACTGAGAGGATCGTATAACCTCAGCTCAGTGAGGTAAGGACTCTCTCAGTGTTTAGATAGTTCACTTTAGTGTAAGTTATCTCAGTGGGTCTCAAACGGTTTGGTCACCATTTATGTAAACTAGTATTTGCGAGGAATACCTTTATATGATCATTATAGTTATTAAAGAATAAGAGAATAAATGAAAAACGGGTATGAAATACTATAGGACAGTAACACAAGAATACAGTTTAAAAGGGGAGTGATTAGTAAAATATTCATAAAGAAAAAGTAAATCTGTGTGCAGTTCTGTTTCATATGGATGCTGAGAGATGTATCCATAGATCTCTAATGTTGCTCTCAAAGTGCACCAGATTGATGCTTTTAACTTCAATATTTTAAAAAACATCTTCCCGGGGGAGCATGCCCCCAGACCCCCCTAGAGGAGGTTAGGTCCACCCCCACCTAAAACATGTTCACATGGATAGGATACTAAATACATTTGCACCCTTTTTATATGGTGGCCTATGTCCATATGTTTCTGTTGTGGTGGTCGTGCCTCAACCGTGCATGTATGCAGAGGTCATAGGTGCGCTATACACTAGCACCCTGCACTGTGTGTGAGAGACAACAGACTTTACAGCATGTTTTTGAAGTTGCGTTGGTGTTGGTTGTTGACGGCAGTGTGTGCCCCCCCTTTGTAAATGATTGCCCCCCCATTCGATTTGTTCTAGAGCCGGCCCTGCTTACCCTCAACGTGTTCTACCCAGCATCCTCTTGGCCTCTGCAGGAAAGTAAGATCCTTCCAAGCGTGCATGACACACCTTTTTAGCTCTGATTGTCCATCCGCTTGACAGATGAAGCGTTTACTCACTGATGATGAACAGTGTTACAGACACGAGAAATACTACACTGTTTGTCTAGGGATCAAAATTATGGTTGCACTCAAAGGGCCGGTTGTAGCTATATAAATATACATATATAAATATATATAAAATGATGTATTATATTACATTATTGCCTCTGTATTTGATTATTATCGGAGAGGGTATAATGACTTCAGAATGAACTACGTCTGAAAGCAGAAGTCTGGGGGAAATAATTGCAACCAATTGCAAGTCCCTTCAGTGCGCATGTTACAAAATGAGATGCATTGTGGGACATGTAGTATATGGGCAATGTGCTTCTGTAAAGTGGCATGTAACCGTATAATAAACGTATTCTATTCTTTGCAAGCTCTTGAGGGCCGCATAAAATGAAGTCGCGGGCCGTATTTGGCCCCCAGGCCTTGAGTTTGACACCCCTGGTCTAGGGCTTTTATTGTGAAAGGAACGAAGGGAAGGCGTGGTTTCCGCATGTCGTCGTGTTAATCCTTTATAAACATGAACCTGTTCTGCACAATGTGATTGTTAAAAAAAAAGGATATCATTACGAATAAAATGTGGTTATTTCTCAATGTGATTTTTGCGTTCTTGGAAAGGTTTTATTCATGACAACAACATCAGTTTGAAAACATATTTAAACCTGCGACTGAAAGCGCCAAACACACACAAAAAATAAAATGTAAAAGTAAAGTAATTAGGACAAGAACATCAGTTTGAAAACACATAATGTGCCTTAGGCAAGCTGCCTGTTTATCACTTAAGCCTCTGTTGTTAATCCTCACACTACAAGTCTTACTGATGATCCCCCCCCCCTCATGTTGTCTACCCAGCATCCTCTTGGCCTTTGCAGAAAAGTAAGATCCTTCCAAGCGTGCACCACACACCTTTTTAGCTCCTGATTGTTCATCCGCTTGACAGATGCCCTTATCAGAAGAGGGGAATCCAATAAGTGCACATGGCGGATGGGAGTTGGTGTGGGGGGGGTTGTGTTGGGGGTTTTGTTGGGAGCTATTGGGGGGGGGGGGGGTTGGGGGTTGGTAGAAAGACACAACTCTTCACGACAGGACAGAAGGTCCAGCAGTCCTGTGGCTCGCTGAGTATAAGGTCACAGTCAAAGAGCAAAGCCAATATCCAGACGATCCAGACAGGCTGGCGGGCAGGTAGGGCGGGAAGGCATTTAGAGAGTCGGAGATAAATCTTAGGCGACTCGAAGCTGCATACGAGAGGAGGGGGCGAGAAAACTGAGACAATGAGACGAACTGGGAGCAAACACACACACGGAGAGTCTGGAGTCATTGGTGGAAATTATGTGAGAAAGATATCCCTCGTCACCGGCTTGAGCTTCAACCTCAGGATCCATGTGTCTGTGATCCTCTCCAGAAGGGAAGGAGTCATCACATACAGAGCATCAACTAGTTCCTGAGCAGTGTCCTTCACACGCTGATATCCAGTGTTGTGCTAGTTACTGAAAACCAGTAACTAGTTACCATTACTAGTTACTTCATTTCAAAAGTAACTCAGTTACTTTACTGATTACTTACACCAGAAAGTAATGCGTTACTGTTAAAAGTAACGTTTTAGTTACTTTAAAAAAAGGCTCCCATTATATTAATGCCCTTAGCCTTAATTTCAGTTCTGTTATTGCATTGGAGAATAATACAATCTATTGATCAACTTGACATGCATTATATGCAATCTGGATTGCATCGATATTAGCTGGCTTTACATTTTTGTATATTCTTTCTCCAGGTAGTTGGAAAAAGTGTTCCGTCCCATATGCCGTGTGCCGCCCGGACATGCTATCATGCTAACTAGCTCCCTGAAAGCGGGTGACTCCACTGTAGCAATAGCCTCCATGTGTTCTACAACATACCGTGCAATGGCTTCATCGACTTTTCCCTGGCTAGCAGTCCCTTGGTTAAAATCCAGCCGCTGTTGCTTAGGTGCAGGTGCAGGTGGAGTGGCGTCGGCTGAGTCTCAGTGGTCTGAGCTACTAGCTTCGTCCCAGCATGTTGTTTTTGCAGATGTTTTAAGAGATTTGAATGACTGGTTTGGGCAGCAGATAGGCTCTTTGACCCGCCAGGACACAACTTACATTTAACTAAAACGTTCTTTTCTTTGTGCTCGACAAAAGTGAAATAGTGAGAATATCTCCAGGTGGAGAAACTAGACTTGAGCTCCGCCGCCGCCATGATAGTCTTGTTAGTAAACAACACAAACACGCCCACAGCGCGTCTCCGCATGTGACACAGGAAGTATCTAAGTACATTTACTCAAGTACTTAAGTACAGTTCTCATCTCTGTTCACCTGGTTGTTGACTATAAAAAAACTAACGCAGTAACGGAGTAACGCACCATGTAGTAACGGTAACTGAGTTACTGAATTTAAAAAGTAATGCGTTAGAGTACTAGTTACTGCCAAAAATAACGGCGTTACAGTAACGCGTTACTTGTAACGCGTTAGTCCCAACACTGCTGATATCCAAGAGAGGGAGTCACACAGTCACAAGATGGAGGAATACCAGTTGTTGTAGGTAATCACACATCCTGTCACGAACAAAATACTGACTTTTTTCTCAAAATTCAGATTTGTTTCCTCAAAATCTCAAGATTCTGACTTTTTTTCTCAAAATCTGAAACATCTGTAATTTTTCTCAAAATCTGGTCTTTTTTCTAAAAATCAAAAAATTCTGTCTTTTTACTCAAAATCTCAAATGTTTGTATTTTTTCTCAAAAGTATTTTTCAAAATACTTCAAAAAGTTAATAATCCCTCGTCCCCGGCTTGAGCTTGAACCTCAGGATCCATGTATCTGTGATCCTCTCCAGAAAGGAAGGATTTATCACATACAGAGCATCAACTAGTTCCTGAACAGTGTCCTTCACACGCTGATATCCAAGAGAGGGAGTTACACAGTCACAAGATGGAGGAATACCGGTTGTTGTAGGTAATCATACATCCTGTCACGAACACAATACTGACTTTTTCTCAAAATCAGAATCTTTTTTTTTTTTATCTCAAAATTCAGATTTGTTTCCTCAAAATCTCAAGATTCTGACTTTTTTTCTCAAAATCTGAAACATCTGTAATTTTTCTCAAAATCTGGTCTTTTTTCTAAAAATCAAAAAATTCTGTCTTTTTACTCAAAATCTCAAATTTTTGTATTTTTTCTCAAAAGTATTTTCAAAATACTTCAAAAAGTTAATAATCCCTCGTCCCCGGCTTGAGCTTGAACCTCAGGATCCATGTATCTGTGATCCTCTCCAGAAAGGAAGGATTTATCACATACAGAGCATCAACTAGTTCCTGAGCAGTGTCCTTCACACGCTGATATCCAAGAGAGGGAGTTACACAGTCACAAGATGGAGGAATACCGGTTGTTGTAGGTAATCATACATCCTGTCACGAACACAATACTGACTTTTTCTCAAAATCAGAATCTTTTTTTTTTTTATCTCAAAATTCAGATTTGTTTCCTCAAAATCTCAAGATTCTGACTTTCTCTCAAAATTCTGACTTTTTTTCTCAAAATCTCAAAATTCTGACTTTTTTTCTCAAAATCTCAAAATTCTGACTTTTTCTCAAAATTCTGACTTTTTTTCTCAAAATCTCAAAATTCTTACTTTTTCTCAAAATCTGGAAGTAGTCATCACATACAGAGCATCAACTAGTTCCTGAACAGTGTCCTTCACACGCTGATATCCAAGAGAGGGAGTTACACAGTCACAAGATGGAGGAGTAGAAAGCAGTGTTCAACGTGTACTTCAGATTAGCTCCACGTCAGAAATTAGCATGCTTGATGTCTCTCTCCATAGAGGCTGAATCATCATGTTAATCACATAGCTATCATCTGCCCCAAACAGTCCTGACCCACATCGTCCGACCGGCCCACTTCAGTACCGGCCCATGAGTCCTAAAGCCCTTGCTATTCCCCTCAAAGTCAATGTTTTGTTTTAACATGTTTTTGGTTAGAAGCCCGAAATAAAGTCTCAAGCTAATGACATTTTCACATAAATTAAGTCAGTAAATATCCCACTGGTGAATTTCTGAATCTTTTTTACGTGTCTTAAAAATGGCGGTTGCTAACAAGCGTCTAAACGAGTCTCAAAAACGTCATCTCGGCCAACATTAGCCGACTTTAGCTTAGCGGTGGTGACGTAAAGTCATGTGACCGTGCTGTAGTTCCTTTATAGCCCAACATTAGCCGCCTTTAGCTTAGCGGTGGTGACGTGAAGTCATGTGACCATGCTGTAGTTCCTTTATAGCCCAACATTAGCCGCCTTTAGCTTAGCGGTGGTGACGTAAAGTCATGTGACCGTGCTGTAGTTCCTTTATAGCCCAACATTAGCCGCCTTTAGCTTAGCGGTGGTGACGTAAAGTCATGTGACCGTGCTGTAGTTCCTTTATAGCCCAACATTAGCCGCCTTTAGCTTAGCGGTGGTGACGTAAAGTCATGTGACCGTGCTGTAGTTGCTTTATAGCCCAACATTAGCCGCCTTTAGCTTAGCGGTGGTGACGTGGAGTCATGTGACCGTGCTGTAGTTCCTTTATAGCCCAACATTAGCCGCCTTTAGCTTAGCGGTGGTGACGTGAAGTCATGTGACCGTGCTGTAGTTGCTTTATAGCCCAGCATTAGCCTCCTTTAGCTTAGCGGTGGTGACGTGAAGTCATGTGACCGTACTGTAGTTCCTTTATAGCCCAACATTAGCCGCTTTTAGCTTAGCGGTGGTGACGTGAAGTCATGTGACCGTGCTGTAGTTGCTTTATAGCCCAACATTAGCCGCCTTTAGCTTAGCGGTGGTGACGTGAAGTCATGTGACCGTGCTGTAGTTCCTTTATAGCCCAACATTTGCCACCTTTAGCTTAGCGGTGGTGACGTGAAGTCATGTGACCGTGCTGTAGTTGCTTTATAGCCGAACGTTTTCTTTTTACTTCTGGAGATTGAATTTATCCTGCTGAACAAACCGTGTAAGTATCATAAATGTTTGTTTGCTACAGATCTTATTTTCTGTAATATTTGAAAGTCCAATGGAAAAATACCATTGTCTTTGTTCAAGGGAGTCCTTGTCAATCAATCAATGTTTATTTATATAGCCCAATATTATACTCGAAGTCCAGGATTCAGATCAGGACTCAGGATCCCAGCGTAGATAGACACCAAAAATACATTTGGGGGAAGCTGGGTTATTCGGAACATGAGAGTACACATCCTTGTGATGCTAACTTCTGGGTTCGGACTTCAAAAAAATAAAATCCATGCACCACTTTAAGGCATTACAGATAACCAAAGGCGCAGAAAAACTAACCAATCAGAGCAGACTGGGTTTTTTCTGAAAGAGAAAGGCAATAAAACGGAGCGTTTCAGACAGAGAGAGAATACAGGTACATTCGGACAGGTGGTATGAGAAAAATAACTTGTTTTTTGGACATTCAAATGTGTAAAGGATACCCAAAATATAAATATTAACTTAAAAATAATCATGATATGTCACTTTTAAGGACATTATCTATTTTAAACTGTGATATCGCTGCTTTTAACTCAAGGAAGGGATCCGTCTTCTTCTTCAATTCAATCTGTTTTTAGCCTTGGATTATTGGTTAACTAATAAAAACACCGATCCCCTAATACAATGTGTTATTTGTGTTGTCATGCCACGTCTCTCGTACCCTGCCAGATGGTCAAAATTGTCAATTCCCCGTCTCTGCTGTAGTTTGCAGGGCATTGGATAATTTGAACTTGGTTTTTGAACATTTAAGTATGCACATATATTCTATCACCAACCCAAAATATAAAAATGACCTTAAAATTAATCATTATATGTCACCTTTAAGGACATTATCTATTTTAAACTGTGACAGCGCTGATTCTAACTCAAGGAAAGGATCCGTCTTCTTATGTCTGGATCAATTCAATGAGTAGCTGCTTTTAAGCCTGGATTATTAGTTAAATACGCTAATACAACGTGTTATTTTTCGTTATCGTCTCTGGTACCCTGCGGGATGGTCAAAATTGTCCATTTCCTGTCTCTGATGTATTTTGCAGGGCATTGGATCATATTAGTGTTATTGTAATGGGGTGTAATAAGATTATTCAAATCCCTCTATTTCACAGTGGGTGAATGTAATGCCGGGGCTCAGCCATGTAAGAGGGCCCTTTGACAGAAACTGTGTCTGTGGGCTAAACCCTGGAAATTCCCAGCCAAGAGGATTCTCCACGCCACTCCCCAGAGACTCAGTCACTGTGTGGGAGTGTGTGTGTGTGTGTGTCTGTGTGTGTGTGTGTGTGTGTGTGTGTGTGTGTGTGTGTGTGTGTGTGTGTGTGTGTGTGTGTGTGTGTGTGTGTGTGTGTGTGTGTGTGTGTGTGTGTGTGTGTGTGTGTGTGTGTGTGTGTGTGTGTGTGTGTGTGTGTGTGTGTGTGCGCGTGCAATTTTCCTGTCTCTTCTTCCACACAGCAATTAAAGATCCAATTGATTTCCCTGCCTCCACTGATTACCTGCTTCACTAGTTTGCTTTTTCTATGATATCTGATTAACAATGAGAGTAGATACAGGGGGTTGACACGGTAACACGAGCACCTCGCATTAAAATACAACATCGGCAAGACAAATTACGCCATTTGTCGAGCTTAAACAATGAATCGATAGGTCTGTTACAGAAAATGGATGTCAACAATTGTGAAAAATAACTGCTTACTTGATGTTTGTATCGTGAAATTCCAGTGTCTTTGTCTTATGGAAGTGAACTGAATGTATTTGGGGCTTTGTGTAAAAACATAAATGGTCGTATTTAGCTATGTGACGTATTTTTCTAAGATGTTATAGATTGTTTTCATTAGATTGGGTTCAGGCTTACACATGACTCCACTCACTGTATATTTAGCTACATGTAAAGCCAAAATGTCCGATGTGTTATCTGCACAACTCCACCATATTTCACTCGACATATTGGTTGTAACAAGATATTCAAAGCCATGCTAACACCTCCGTAACAATGCACTTCTGCCAAATATCCTACATAGCACACCTCCACACATTTTGGTTACCAGCTACTTTTCTCTATTTAGTTTGTATGGCTGCACAGTAGTACCCCCTCAGGGATTACGACAATAACACGACACAAACACAACAACATAATGTGTTGTCTTGCGGGTCTTGGGATCGGCAAACCAACAGAGGAATTGGCAATTGTTCACGGCTTGGTGTTGAGGGCTGCCATTTTTCAAGATTCCGGTTTTGTGTGAAGAAAGAAATTGTTGTCGTTGATGGTAGCTTCGCTGCATGTGGGGGAAACTTCTGAAGCCATTGGAAACAGGACTCAGAGAGGCACGAGGAGAGCTGGAGCTTTGATGGCAAACACTGACGGTTTATTTGGAGCTTCGGCCGGAGAATTAACGAGACAGGTGGTGTGTCACGAGTGGACACAGCGGTTGCCAAACCAATTCTGAAGAACTCTTCTGCAGCTCGAGGTTTTAACTAGTTCAGAGTGTCATAATCAACATTCTTCATCAGTGAGACGAAACAATTATGGACCCTGAATCTAACTCGTCCATAGAGAAGTATATGCGCCAGGGAACCTACGTCCCTGAGCAGTAAACTACCTCATGGCGGCTTGTGCTCGGTCACAGACTGGCAACAACAATGCGCCCAAGCTGCTCCTCCTCCAGAGAGATAGCAGCAACACCCAAGGCCGTAGACCCATGCCGTGGGAAAGGAGACAGTGAGAGGAGACAATTATGAACTGTGTCAAAGGTTGGATACCTAAGCAAATTATTCCCTAACACGGTATAGAAATGGTGGGTTTTGTGGGTTTTATATTACCTGTGAACAAGTGGGTTCTGAATAAAGTCCTTAATAAACTTAATTAATGTCCAATCACATGCACATTGTCAATGAGACTCTTTTTGCAAAATACCAAACTGTATTTCAACCCTTTCCTGTTTAACACTCGAACCGCCAGAGAATTGTTATACCTAAAACCGCCACCGGGGTCAAATTGACCCAGCATTAGAATGTATTGCTTTACAAAGAAAAATGGTCCTGTGGTATTGGTATTTTGACAAGCAATTTTGTTAAATTGTTTCGTTTATTAACGGTACAACATAGCATTTCGTGAGGCGGTTGTCCTTGTTGGGTGAAAAGCAAACAGCTGTTTGCTGCGGAACGCAGCGCAGGCAGTCTCCCGTGAGCGGGAGCCCGCTCCTTCACTACAGACTGTCGCTATCAATCTATCTCTCTCTCTCTCTCAATCTATCTCTCAATCTATAAGGAACTGCAGTATACAGAAAAGCGTTGTTTACATGCAAAATCAATAGCGCCAAAAGGGGTGGGGTTAATATGACCCGCTTGGCGGAAATAGGTGTAAATGGCAATTATTTTACCAATTTCTTCAATCTGACTTCATATTGACAATTTTTAACAACATAGGGTGCTACATACCACACTTTTAGGAAAAGTCACGGACTGGGAGACTTTAATATGTTATTGAAAAGAAGTTACATACAATAAAAAACAGCTCTGGGTCAAATTGACCCCGTTGGCGGTTCTAGTGTTAAAGAAATTGGAAGTTTGGCCATTTGTTCCCTCGCTATCTTTTTGGAACCAGAAGTCACAAGAGAGGTTGAAGCTAAGTACAACTGAAGCGATTTTTACGCAACCAAATTGTTTCAGATAACTTTTGTTGGATAGCAGCTCTAAGGAAGTAGGGTCATTTCTTTCATTGACTTCCATACAACAGAATACAGTATGTTTGAAACCATTGGAGTCACCTCCTGCTTGCCATCAGCAGAACTGCAGATTAAAGGCACTTAAGTGTACATTTTACTTTTCAGAATCGTTTTTCAGTCGTCTTCGAGATGCTATCTCCAGTACAGTTCATGGAAACATGTTCTCAAAACAATCAAAAACCAGTAACGTCATTATGATGTTGCTAGTAGAGGAAGAAGTCATCAAAGATTGTAGGATTCATCCTCTGGCAACCATGAATGTCTCTAAAGTACACATGTTTAATTTAATTCCCAGAATGGGTGAATTATTTGACTTCCTGTTGCCCAAATGGAAAGGTTTGGGTATTATCAAAGTCTCTAGGGTTCATCCTCTGGACACCATGAAATGCATTGAAATCCATACAATACTAGTGGAGATATTTCAAAATTATACAAAAGGGTCAATATTGTGGTGCTTGAGGAAAAGCTGGGGGGAATCAAGGGCAGGGATTATCCTCTGAAGATCATGAATATACCGTATGTCCATAATGTTTCAAATGTTAAGGAACCGAAATCATCAAAGTCTTTAGGTTTCATTCTCTGGACGCCATGAATTTCAAGGAAATCAATACAATGGTAGTAAATATATTTAAAGGTCATGCTTTTCCGGTTATCACCCGTCCCCTTGTGTTATGAAGGTTTTTCTGCAGGAGAGGGTGAATACCTGGTGAATACACATACTAGAGATGCTGTATGTGATTTTGGAACATTGCACAATGTAAATCTTTTCTAGTCGACCTCAACAATGGAAATATGATCAGTAGAAATGGCCATGACATGGGACGTTTAAGAAAAATGTAAACGTTTCAATGTGTTGGATGCTTGAGGAGAAGCTGGGGGGAATCAAATTCTCTGAAGATCATGAATATAGCATAAGTACATAACGTTTAAAACCTTAATCAACCGAAACAACAATTTATAGAGCCACTAAGCTGAAATGAAATCAATACTCAGTGCGTAATGATCTGTGGCGAGTATTTCCTCATCTGGTTCCCTGCACATCGAGAGGACTGTATAATCGGAAGCACCGCCTACATGCCCAACACTCAAATCTCCAATATTTCTTCATTCTTCTCTCCCCGTAGGGCTGACAATGGTAAACATGATTAATTTCTTGTGTTTCTCTGTATAATAGCCGGCCGCCTCTCGACGGGAATGCAGTGAAATATGGCAAAATCCAAGGTTTTACATCTGAGGCATCAAAGAGAGTTTCTTTCATGATCAACCTGGTCAAATAAAGCCCACCCTCCCCCTCTTCACCTCCAATGACGTCCATTCCTCCCCCCTAATACCTCCATAATAACCACAGCACTAAGGCAAACAGAGACAAAAGACCCCATTGAAGAAGTCGTCCTTTGAATTTTTAGTGTGTGAATTACGATGGAAAAGTCTTTGTTTTATATTACAGACGACATTTATTTAGGATTTGGTTAATAAATATGCATTTTAAAGTGGTTCTCTTCTCTTCGACTCCAAGGTCTCTTCAGCTATGAGACCTTGGAAGTCCTGCCTGTCATAGAGACAATAGACCCTTAATGAAGAAGTCCATCTTTGGATGTTGCCACGTGGTAATAGTGAACTACGTATATGATGGATAAGTGGATAAGTGCCTGAGTTCTTATGACAGTAAACTGAATTTATTCGGTTGTTGGGTATTAATTGACCATTTCAAGGCGTGATCTTCAGAAACGTAAAATGTAGAACTATTCCTTTAAGATAAAGCTTTTAGCATGAAATCCAACATATCCACTGTTTCCAACGTGTCCTATTTCTTCCTCTATCCAATCATCTCCCCTCGTAGAGAGAGGCGAAGTCCCTCCCTTTCCGGGGAGCTCCATGGGATCTTATTTCGGAAAAAGTATGTATTGAAGTCAATGGAGAGAGAAAGATTATCTTTTGATCCCGTTTGAATTGGGCCACGAATTACACATATGATGTTTGTCAATTTAAAAGATAATTTTTCAAGTCAAAAAAATGTAAATGTCTCGTAAAACTGTGAAGTAACACTTTTGTTTGTGTGAAACGCTCGATGAACTACATCTCCCGTCTCGCACCACACACCAAGACGGCCGTCACGTTGGAACATTTCACTTCTTCCTCTCAGAACGAGGCGGAAAGTATTAAAAGAGGTGAAAATGACTCCAAGTCTGGGCACGTTGAGAGCTGTGCATACACACAAGGGGAGTTAGTCGGTTCCTGAGAGCCAGCATGCGGGACCGGGACTCTGGGATTTGTAGTCTTTCTGGTTGCGTATTTTTCATAGTCTCATATTTCAACAGTTTTACGACAAACTGTGACTTTATTTACGTGGAAATTATTTGTTAAGATTGATAAACATCATATGTGTAATTCGTGGCACAATTCAAACGGGATCGAAAGATACGTTTTCTCTCCATTGACTTCAATACATACTGGCCGTTTCTTAATCGCGAGGATGCTGGCTTGGTAGTCGCGTACTTCCAAGTCACTTCCTTCAGAAACGAAGCAAGTATGCTTCCAAGCCACGGCTTCGGAAAACGAAGAAGAATGGAACAGGCTAACAAGTGTGCCTCTCTCTCTAACAGTTTCAACATAAACTGTACCGAAAATAAATAGCTCACGATGTCTATCTAATTATGAAGTTGCTTTACTTTCACGGAACACATTTTTGGTGATAACAATCAAATGTAACAAAGTAACATATTTACCAACACATGTTCTACGCCACTATACTTACATTTAAATGTGTGCTGCGTCGGTTCAGCCATTCTCCGCAAGGGTTTTTGAAATTGGTCCGTGCGCAAAGCATTGTGGGGATTTTAAGGACGCGAAGTCTACCCATGTGCAGCCTCGAAATTTCCCCCAAACCAAGGACGCGGCCTCGGTGGAATTCCAAGTATGCTGGAGATTGGAACAGTACTTTGGCGGCACTCGATGACGTAGCATCCTTGAAATATTGGCTTGGAAGCCAGTATCCTCGACATTGAGAAACGGCCCCAGTCTTCCTGAAAGAACTTGCGCTGAGCTTCATTTAAATCTTGAAAACAAAGATAAAGTACACAAATTGAAATTGCCCCACAAATAATAAATAAACACATTAGCCATATTACCGTGGGACATGGGGACACAGCAAATACATGCTGCCATCACAACGACGTTAGAGGCCTTTGCATTTTTAAAACCAGTGCCTAATATGAAACATCTGTAAAGTTGTTGTAAAGCTACAGAAACAACCTCTCAATGGCCACCAGTCTGCAGATCACACACATCCATTTCACAAAAGATGTAACAAAGATGTTTACACTGCCGACAGTCGTTATTTCAAACAGTACGAACACATTCAACGCAGAATGCTTTCTCATTCATTCATGGTGTGGTCAGATCCTGGGAGGACCGGTCACTGATGAAGGCGATATTCATGTCCTCTTGAAGCACATTCAATAACAGGTTAGCGCATAAGAGATAATGAATTAGGTAACTGCATACTTTTTAAACGTGAATTCAGAGCCATTATTACCAGCTGCTAAAGCAACGCTGGTCTTGCTTTCACCTATTGAGTCTGCATGTGTGTGTCGTCATGGCAACGTGGTCCTGAAGACACACAGAGGTGCTTTTGAGTACTTTGCCTAGTGTTTAAATGCATGTCTTGTGTGTCATGTTTTGCATTTTGTCTTTTTGTTTAAGTATGTCTGTAAGTTTTTGTCGGGACCCCCTTGAAAACGAGATGATGCATCTCAAGGGGTTTATCCCAATGAATACAAATGTCTATATATGTGGACAGATTTTGTCAATCACAACCGTGCAAGTTTTAGTGTATCTTCTCATCTTTTTTGCAGGTTCCATACAGTATGTGAACTGGAGCAGAAGAGCAGAAGCCACTTTTCAAATTTCACACAATCCTTTTCCCACGCCATTGCTGTCAACACCTATCCATGCTGAACGTTGCTAAGATACTATTGATTGGGGCGTGGCCAAAAGTGCAATATGCTTCAGAATGTAGCTGACAGAGAGCAGTGCTTTTGTCCTGTGTCACTGTGCCCGTGGATTTTATTTTATTTCAAGATGTTTAATTACTTCGCTAAACTCCTTGAAAAGGTCCTCTTCCTTTTCTCCAAGGTACACGGCAAGGCAGCGGACGGCTATAGTTCTCTGCGCACTTCAATTGTATTGTGCTATTTTTGAAAAGGGGAAAAAAGAGAAATGACCTAAATGAATATATTCTGAATGGGTGACTGCGAACAACTTGACAACTTGACAACTCTAAATAACGATCCTACCTCAAGAAGCATCCTTGATCTGCTTCACGAGATTCTTTTTGAATAAAAAGCGATATCACAAAGTAACCAGTAAGTATTTTTACTCTCACAGCAGCCTCTACTACTTTGTATCCTCTCACAGAACTATTCACAGTTCAAAGGCTGCTAATGTTGGTCAAACAGCAATTTGCCCATACAGTGCAACTACAAGGCTATCTACTGTATTTGAATGGCAAAAGATGACACTCACCTTAAAATGTCCTTTGTATATTTCTATTTGTCTTAACAGTTGACAGACTAACTAACCCCCCAGTGTCAGTAGCCTCTGAATTTCTATCCACCAGGGAGTGAAATGATTTTGCCTTTTTCACTGACAAAATTCAGAAAATCAGACAAGCAGTCAGTGCCTCTGCATCAGGAACAGCAAATGTGTTGTCTCTGTGTCCACTTAACATCAATTCAGACATCATGACACAATTCCATCAGATTAATGATAAAAACCTGGAGGACATTATACAACTTCTGAAATCCTCCTCCTGCTGCCTTGATATTATTCCAACAGGATTTTTCAAAGATGTTTTGCCTTGCATGGCCTCAGATCTACTTCATATAGTAAACAAGTCTCTTCACTCAGGGCCTTTTTCCACAGGCCCTGAGAACTGCAGTCATTAAACCGCTCTTAAAAAAGAATAATCTAGATGCTTCAGTAATGAACAATTACAGGCCCATATCAAACCTGCCATTTCTAGGTAAAATCATTGAAAAAGTAGTTTTTCAACAGTTGAGTAATTTCTTGCATTTAAATAACTGTTTCGATATGTTCCAGTCAGGCTTTCCTCCAAACCACAGCACTGAGACTGCTCTTGTAAAGGTCTTAAACGACATCCACTTAAACACAGACAGTGGCAGAACTTCAGTGTTAGTATTATTAGATCTCAGTGCTGCGTTTGACACTGTTGACCACAGCATATTACTAGACCGACTGGAACACTGGGTGGGACTTTCGGAAACAGTTCTAAATTGGTTTAAATCCTACTTAAAGGACAGAAACAACTTTGTTTCTCTTGGTAAATACACATCTGAGTTGACAAATATGACATGTGGGGTTCCTCAAGGCTCCATCTTGGGGCCTCTTCTCTTTAACATCTACATGCTACCACTGGCTCAGATAATGAAGAACAACAAAATAAGTTACCATAGCTATGCAGATGACACACACATTTACATAACCATTTCACCAAAGTGGTATATAAATAAAATTGCCTTGCCTTGCCTTTTGCCTTTTGCCTTTTGCCTTTTGCCTTAACACTGGGCACTTGTCCAGGCATGTTAAGTGGGAGTGGACTTGAAATCCTTAACTCAAGGTGTAGAACAATTAAGTTATCAAGCAAATTGCATTACTTATATATAAATATATCATTCTCCTAACTTGCCTGTATATATCATATGAATGAATATATAAATGATTCAAGGTTAAAGTATACATTGATATTGTATGTTAACATATATTAAGAAAAGGGAGAAGGGGTCGGATTAAAAACTTCTTGTGTAAACTTCTTCCGACCCCTTTTCGGACGTGTCATTTCGCTAAAGCTTTGTTGTTTATTGATATCAGATAATGATACTACAGATTATTCAATTATTAATTAAATATTTCGTTTTGTTATTGCATTCATTTGTATAGTACTGTATCATGTCTGTATCACCCGTTGTTTCATTTGTATTTTCTTTGGTTTTACACGCTCGGACAAAATAAATAAACTAAACTAAACTACTTACTACAACTTGAATTTTGTTTTAAGTCAATTGACGCAGAAATCCGAGTTTAAATTACACACAATATTAAGTTGATGTAATTACCGACATTATTACGTCAACAACACTTGTAAATTAATGTTTGCAACTTAAAATGTTCTAAATCAATTGATCCAAATGTGTATCTTACAACCATTTAATTAAGTGGAGGTGAAAGGTCGCCTGAATGACTTTTTACAGTGTGTATATGATTTTTAAGTGTTTAAGTGCCAGAGTTTTTATTACAGTAAACTGAATTTATTAGGGTTTTGGGTAAAATATTTAAAATGTCAAGATGTGATCTTCAGACTTTGGTCTAATCCTAAAATGTAGAACTATTCCTTTAAGATCCAGAGTCAGCTTTTAGCATGAAATGAAATCCAACATATGCACTGTTTCCAACGTGTCCAAAAGTCCTATTTCCTCCTCTATCCAATCATCTCCCCTTATACTTCTCTCCATAATAACCACTGCCCTGAAGAGACAATAGACCCTGAATGAAAGAGTCTGTGTGTGTGTGTGTGTGTGTGTGTGTGTGTGTGTGTGTGTGTGTGTGTGTGTGTGTGTGTGTGTGTGTGTGTGTATGTATGTGTGTGTGTGTGTGTGTGTGTGTGTGTGTGTGTGTGTGTGTGTGTGTGTGTGTGTGTGTGTGTGTGTGTGTGTGTGTGTGTGTGTGTGTGTGTGTGTGTGTGTGTGTGTGTGTGTGTGTGTGTGTGTGTGTGTGTGTGTGTCACCATGCTGTGAAAGCTGTCATTTGTGTAAAATGTAGCATTGAGATAAACATCCCTCAGCTGTGTGAGCACAAGATCCAACGTGTCCAAAAGTCCAACGTCAGAATCAACATGGTCGATCTGCCGCCCCTCCTCCTCTATCTCCATCCAATCTGTCTGTCTGCCGTGGCCCTATAGCACTAAAGCAAACAGAGACAATAGACCCTGAATGAACAAGAAGTCCGTCTCTGGATTTCTCCGCGCGGTGAAAGCTGTAATTTCCCCCTCGATGGGTCACTCCATTACAATTACCCTGTAACATGTATCCAGGCAAACAAAAGGCCTGATGGGAGCGGGAGGGGATCTGACGGATAGATGGACAGAGGCAGAACGAGAGGGTGCTGCAGGTATAGATGTGGAGAGAGGGGGAGGGGGGAGGGGGGACATCACAGTGCAATAAGAGCCCTCTCATTAGGGTCTGTCTTTATCACCGTGCAGATGAGAGGAGGGAACAGAAGGCCAGGCGCAGATTAGGATCCTTATTGCTGCCATAATCACTGTTTGTCATCCAGCGCG
>NC_047510.2:34355142-34357642 GCF_902827115.2 Pseudochaenichthys georgianus | reverse complement strand
AGTATGTAGTGTCTCTACTTTAAAGAGTCCTCTCCTGCTGATGTTCAGGTGTATATCAGTATGTAGTGTCTCTACTTTAAAGAGTCCTCTCCTGCTGATGTCCAGGTGTATATCAGTATGTAGTGTCTTTACTTTAAAGAGTCCTCTCCTGCTGATGTTCAGGTGTATATCTGTATGTAGTGTCTCTACTTTAAAGAGTCCTCTCCTGCTGATGTTCAGGTGTATATCAGTATGTAGTGTCTCTACTTTAAAGAGTCCTCTCCTGCTGATGTTCAGGTGTATATCAGTATGTAGTGTCTCTACTTTAAAGAGTCCTCTCCTGCTGATGTTCAGGTGTACATCAGTATGTAGTGTCTCTACTTTAAAGAGTCCTCTCCTGCTGATGTTCAGGTGTATATCAGTATGTAGTGTCTCTACTTTAAAGAGTCCTCTCCTGCTGATGTTCAGGTGTATATCAGTTTGTAGTGTCTCTACCTTAAAGAGTCCTCTCCTGCTGATGTTCAGGTGTATATCAGTATGTAGTGTCTCTACTTTGAAGAGTCCTCTCCTGCTGATGTTCAGGTGTATATCAGTATGTAGTGTCTCTACTTTAAAGAGTCCTCTCTTGCTGGTGTTCAGGTGTATATCAATATGTAGTGTCTCTACTTTAAAGAGTTCTATCCTGCTGATGTTCAGGTGTATATCAGTATGTAGTGTCTCTACTTTAAATAGTCCTCTCCTGCTGGTGTTCAGGTGCATATCAGTATGTAGTGTCTCTACTTTAAAGAGTCCTCTCCAGCTGATGTGCAGGTGTATATCAGTATGTAGAGTCTCTACTTTAAAGAGTCCTCTCCTGCTGATGTTCAGGTGTATATCAGTATGTAGTGTCTCTACTTTAAAGAGTTCTATCCTGCTGATGTTCAGGTGTATATCAGTATGTAGAGTCTCTACTTTAAAGAGTCCTCTTATGCTGGTGTTCAGGTGTATATCAGTATGTAGAGTCTCTACTTTAAAGAGTCCTCTCCTGCTGATGTTCAGGTGTATATCAGTATGTAGTGTCTCTACTTTAAAGAGTCCTCTCCTGCTGATGTCCAGGTGTATATCAGTATGTAGTGTCTCTACTTTAAAGAGTTCTATCCTGCTGATGTTCAGGTGTATATCAGTATGTAGTGTCTCTACTTTAAAGAGTCCTCTCCTGCTGATGTTCAGGTGTATATCAGTATGTAGTGTCTCTACTTTAAAGAGTCCTCTCCTGCTGATGTTCAGGTGTATATCAGTATGTAGTGTCTCTACTTTAAAGAGTCCTCTCCTGCTGATGTCCAGGTGTATATCAGTATGTAGTGTCTCTACTTTAAAGAGTCCTCTCCTGCTGATGTTCAGGTGTATATCAGTATGTAGTGTCTCTACTTTAAAGAGTCCTCTCCTGCTGATGTTCAGGTGTATATCAGTATGTAGTGTCTCTACTTTAAAGAGTCCTCTCCTGCTGATGTTCAGGTGTATATCAGTATGTAGTGTCTCTACTTTAAAGAGTCCTCTCCTGCTGATGTTCAGGTGTATATCAGTATGTAGTGTCTCTACTTTAAAGAGTCCTCTCCTGCTGATGTCCAGGTGTATATCAGTATGTAGTGTCTTTACTTTAAAGAGTCCTCTCCTGCTGATGTTCAGGTGTATATCTGTATGTAGTGTCTCTACTTTAAAGAGTCCTCTCCTGCTGATGTTCAGGTGTATATCAGTATGTAGTGTCTCTACTTTAAAGAGTCCTCTCCTGCTGATGTTCAGGTGTATATCAGTATGTAGTGTCTCTACTTTAAAGAGTCCTCTCCTGCTGATGTTCAGGTGTACATCAGTATGTAGTGTCTCTACTTTAAAGAGTCCTCTCCTGCTGATGTTCAGGTGTATATCAGTATGTAGTGTCTCTACTTTAAAGAGTCCTCTCCTGCTGATGTTCAGGTGTATATCAGTTTGTAGTGTCTCTACCTTAAAGAGTCCTCTCCTGCTGATGTTCAGGTGTATATCAGTATGTAGTGTCTCTACTTTGAAGAGTCCTCTCCTGCTGATGTTCAGGTGTATATCAGTATGTAGTGTCTCTACTTTAAAGAGTCCTCTCTTGCTGGTGTTCAGGTGTATATCAATATGTAGTGTCTCTACTTTAAAGAGTTCTATCCTGCTGATGTTCAGGTGTATATCAGTATGTAGTGTCTCTACTTTAAATAGTCCTCTCCTGCTGGTGTTCAGGTGCATATCAGTATGTAGTGTCTCTACTTTAAAGAGTCCTCTCCAGCTGATGTGCAGGTGTATATCAGTATGTAGAGTCTCTACTTTAAAGAGTCCTCTCCTGCTGATGTTCAGGTGTATATCAGTATGTAGTGTCTCTACTTTAAAGAGTTCTATCCTGCTGATGTTCAGGTGTATATCAGTATGTAGAGTCTCTACTTTAAAGAGTCCTCTTATGCTGGTGTTCAGGTGTATATCAGTATGTAGAGTCTCTACTTTAAAGAGTCCTCTCCTGCTGATGTTCAGG
>NC_047510.2:34237642-34350142 GCF_902827115.2 Pseudochaenichthys georgianus | reverse complement strand
TAACTAAGTACATTTACTTAAGTACAATATTGAGATACTTGAGTATCTCCATTGTATGTTCATTTCATTTCATTTCAAACCTTTATTTATACAGATAAATCCCATTGAGATCATTGATCTCTTTTCCAAGGGAGACCTGCTCAAGTAGTTCCACATTAAACATAAAAACATAAACAGAACAACAAAAGGACATCATACAGCATCATTTACATAATTATCCACATAAACAGGTACCAATAGCTTCTGATTGACGAGCATCCAACCGAGCTTTAAAAACATTTAGTGGCACCAGATTGTTCAGTTTCCATTTAATTTGCAGACTATTCCAAGACAGAGGAGCTGCGCATCTAAAAGCTGTCTTCCCTAAGACAGTCCTAGCAGTTGGGACATTTAATAAAACCACAGCATTCGATCTCAGGCAGTAGCCACTTACAATTCTCCGTGAGATCAGGGAGCAGATATAAGATGGAAGTTTCCCTAGCATGGCTTTGTATATAAAAATGTACCAGTGACTGAGCCTCCGTACAGTTAGTGAAAGCAAACCAGCCCTTGCATACAGGGTACAGTGATGGGTTAATGCTTTACAGTTTGTCACACATCTCAGTGCACTGTGATACGCAGCATCTAACTTGACCAGGCAATTGGCAGGTGCATTCAGATAGACCAGATCCCCAGAGTCCAGCACAGGTCAAAGGTCACAGAGCCTTTTCCTGGCCTCCAGCGAGAAACAGGACTTGTTCCTGAAGAAGAAACCTAGCCTAACCCTCAGCTTTTTAAGCAGGTTATTGACATGAAGTTTAAAAGAGAGACAATCATCAAGCCAGATACCAAGGTATTTGTAACAGGCAACAACTTCAAGTTTTGTTCCTTGCGTAGTTACAATATCTAAAACAGGCTCTGGTGTCTTTTTAGCTTTTGAAAAGAGCATTACCTTGGTTTTATCCACATTTAAAAGAAGCTTAAGCTCAGAGAGCTGAGTCTGAATAGTGTTAAAAACAGCCTGTAATTTAACACCAGCCTCCTGAATGGAGGGACCTGCACAGTACATCACAGTATCATCCGCATACAAATGTAAAGTAGCTTCATCCACATTATCACCTACGCTGTTAATATATATGGAGAATAAAAGTGGTCCTAAAACAGAACCTTGTGGTACACCATTAGAAATGTTTAACCATTCAGAAGACAGTCCATCAAAATGAACACATTGGGACCTTTCAGAGATGTTACTTAGTACTTCTACTCCACTACAGTTCAGAGGTACATGGTGTACTTCTACTCCACTACATGTATTTAATCCCTTTAGTTGCTTCACAGATCTGGATGAATGATGTGAAATCTAACCAAGTGTTGAATCAGACTTCAGTTCCACCTGGAGTAAATCCACCAGCTACCCTGCAGTCTACAAAGCCATTCAGACTAGCTGCACCTCCACCAGCTACCCTGCAGTCTACAAAGTACTTCAGACTAGCTGCACCTTCACCAGCTACCCTGCAGTCTACAAAGTACTTCAGACTAGCTGCACCTTCACCAGCTACCCTGCAGTCTACAAAGTACTTCAGACTAGCTGCACCTTCACCAGCTACCCTGCAGTCTACAAAGTACTTCAGACTAGCTGCACCTTCACCAGCTTTGAGAACACTTTCATGATCAATCATTATAAAACACATCATATATATTATTCTGAAATGGACCAATCTGCACAACGACTACTTTCACTGTCTTTCACTATATTTAGATGAGAATACTTTTCTACTTTCACTTGAGGAACATTTTGAATGCAGGACTTTTACTGTAACAGAGTATTCCTACACTCTGGTACTTCTACTTTTACTCAAGTACAAGACCTGAGTACTTCTACTTTTACTCAAGTACAAGATCTGAGTACTTCTACTTTTACTCAAGTACAAGATCTGAGTACTTCTACTTTCACTCAAGTACAAGATCTGAATACTTCTACTTTTACTCAAGTACAAGATCTGAGTACTTCTACTTTTACACAAGATCTGAGTACTTCTACTTTTACTCAAGAACAAGATCTGAGTACTTCTACTTTTACTCAAATACAAGATCAGAGTACTTCTACTTTTACTCAAGTACAAGATCTGAGTACTTCTACTTTTACTCAAGTACAAGCTCGGAGTACTTCTCCTTTTACTCAAGTACAAGATCTGAGTACTTCTACTTTTATTCAAGTACAAGATCTGAGTACTTCTACTTTTACACAAGATCTGAGTACTTCTACTTTTACACAAGATCTGAGTACTTCTACTTTTACTCAAGAACAAGATCTGAGTACTTCTACTTTTACTCAAGTACAAGATCTGAGTAATTCTACTTTTACTCAAGTACAAGATCTGAGTACTTCTACTTTTACTCAAGTACAAGATCTCTGAGTACTTCTACTTTTACTCAAGTACAAGATCTGAGTACTTCTACTTTTACTCAAGTACAAGATCTGAGTAATTCTACTTTTACTCAAGTACAAGATCTGAGTACTTCTACTTTTACTCAAGTACAAGATCTCTGAGTACTTCTACTTTTACTCAAGTACAAGATCTGAGTACTTCTACTTTTACTCAAGTACAAGATCTGAGTACTTCTACTTTTACTCAAGTACAAGATCTGAGTAATTCTACTTTTACTCAAGTACAAGATCTGAGTACTTCTACTTTTACTCAAGTACAAGATCTGAGTACTTCTACTTTTACTCAAGTACAAGATCTGAGTACTTCTACTTTTACTCAAGTACAAGATCTGAATACTTCTACTTTTACTCAAGTACAAGATCTGAGTACTTCTACTTTTACCCAAGTAGAAGATCTGAGTAATTCTACTTTTACTCAAGTACAAGATCTGAGTACTTCTACTTTTACTCAAGTACAAGATCTCTGAGTACTTCTACTTTTACTCAAGTACAAGATCTGAGTACTTCTACTTTTACTCAAGTACAAGATCTGAATACTTCTACTTTTACTCAAGTACAAGATCTGAGTACTTCTACTTTTACTCAAGAACAAGATCTGAGTACTTCTCCCACCTCTGCAGTACTCTGAGCGGACACTTACCCACAGGTTTAGGGAGCAGTGGATCACATGTAACAGGATTATGTAATCAGGATACAGTTACATTAGAAAAAGACGTAATTAAATACCCGTTACTTTTCTTTAATTGAACAAAGATAAGTATGACGCCTTGTCCTCCTGTATAACACCAGGTAATCCATAAGTAACATAAAGTAATCGGGTTACACTACGTTTATCCAATTCAGAAATTCTTTAGCGGTATCAGTATTTATAGAAAATAATGTAGGCCTATAGCACGTAATTAGGTTGTTTTTAACAGGTAATGAGTCACAGAATAAAGTACCCCTCCCAACCCAGCATTCAGCTGACATACAGTGTAGCTGTCGCCACACGTATATTAATATTTAACATATATTGTAAGAACATGCTGCAAAAATACATAAACATTACATTATTTAGGTTTCTAGCGCTGGCCTGTTACACAGTATGTCCCTCCCCTGGTAGTCTTTCCCTCCTATTGAACATTATTCTGTATTTTCTGTCTCGTGCCATTCTCAGTAGCCCTCCATCACTGCTCTTTCTCTTACTGGTGGTTTATGCGTGCTATCAAGATAATTTCATTTGGGTTCGTGGCCTTCTCTCGGGGCATGATTGTGTTTTATAGGTTATCTGAGAAAAGGTCCAATCACGGCTCGTGACCGCGGGGCTCAGATCTGACATTTCCTGTTCGTCTCTGGAGTCTCTCTTCCACAGAAAGCAGAATTACATCGACGGCTGCTGCTCTGCTTCTGCACATACTATGGCTGACTCTACTGAGGAGAGACATCTATTGTTTAACCCTGTTACATCATGAGCAGGACCAAAAGCAGGTGAAACGCCCAAGAAACATCGTGAATGATTTTCCCCGTGCAGGTCAAACGGTTTTGGAGAAACTCCAGAGCCACAGCTGGGTCACAAGTCCCGCCTCCTCAGAATAATATCACTGTAAACAATGAAAAAGGCCTGTCTGTATTATTTGAGATGTATTCTGAGTTTCTCGCACTGTGATCACTCAGACAACTATTTATTTCGGGTTTTTTCTGCATCGTTATAGAAAATATATATACAGAACCCTTTACATGTTGATTTTTCCATTGTAATCTGGAATATTGCAGAAAATAGTCTCTGTGGCAAACACATGTTTATGATAATTACTCGTTTTGTTCAGCACGATAATCTCCACATATTAAAAACACTTTTATAATTGTATGCAGAAGTAAAAAGCTAATGTTGGGCTCCAGCACGGTCACAGGATTTCACGTCACCACCGCTAAGCTAAAGGCGACTAATGTTTGGCGTGATGACATTTAGTCATCACCAACAACCCACGAGGAAACCAGGAAGCGGTTAAAAGCTGACTCATTTTAGGGATTTAGGACTCAATACTGCATCCTTCTCCTCGTGGTGTGTTTTACAAGCTCAGCCTCACCTCCCGCATTACAAAAAAACCCACCCATAACTGATCTACTCCATTTTATTTTTTTCTTAACTAATTTTGATGCATTGATGTGTTCAACACGGCTGCTAAAGGCGGAGCTAACTTTTAGTTACTGCAGCTGGATACTTTAACCCAGTGTTTCTCAAACTTTTCCATACCAAGGAAAAAACACACTCGCGGACCACCTAACTCCACAAATATCCAAAAACACATCGTGTTTTACCAATCACTTGAAAATGGTACAAACAAGTGGCAACATGTGTTATGAAGGTGTTTATCTGGGCTATATCATTTATCGAAAGTGAAATTTAAACTCGTTCCATTGCGGAGATATTCCCGCGAGAGTGCGGAAAACTTAAATTAATGTATTTATTTCAAATGTGAAATGTTACCAATATACTCACCGACCACTAGGGGGCGCTCACGGACCACACTTTGAGAAGCACTGCTTTAACCTATAATTACATATCTATATTTATTTATTTAGGGATTTTTATTTTGTATTAGCTCATAATCTGAATCCATAACTAGCTTTAACATAATTGTAGTGTAGTAAAATCCACTATATTGACCTTCAAAATGTAGTGGAGTAGAAGTATAACGTATCAAGTACTTCAAAATCCTACTTAAGTGAAGTACAGTTGAGTAAATGTACTTCATTAGTGTATATATGCAGCACATGTACCACTCTGCTCAGCATATGGCCATCCACTGCTAAACCAATCACATCTTTCTCCTGGGCTACGAGCCAACCATGCTTTCTCCTTCCAGAAAATGCCCTCAAGCTAGATTAAAAAAAAAAAAAAACTTCACACAGACTTTATGCTTCGTTTAAAGGTCTCCTATCATGCTATTTATAGGCATATATTATGGGTCTCAGATATATAAAAATATATATAAAACATGTCTATGATGTGTTTTGCTCAAAATACCTAACGGATCATGCATTTTAGACATCCCTCATATCCCTATATTCCAGCCCTGTTACCAAAGTGCTGATTCTGGGTCCTTAGCGTCCCTCTGTCAGAAATCTTGGAGTCATCTTTGACAACTGTTTTAAAATTTGACAAACAGACAAGTTTCTTCCAGCTGCGGCTTCTGGGGAAGGTAAAAGCCTATCTTCCTAGTAAGGAATTTGAACAGCTAATCCACTTATTTATCACGTCTCGTTTAGACTACTGTAACCCCCTGTATATTGGTGTTGATAAGTGTTTGATCCGTCGCCTGCAGCTGGCCCAAAATGCGGCTGCCCGCCTTCTTACTGGGAAGAGACGTTATGACCACATCACACCCGTTTTGGCAGACCTTCATTGGCTTCCTGTCAGTTACAGGATCCAGTTCAAGTACTTACTTGTTGTTTTTAAATCATTGCATGCATGGACTGGCTGCTGGCACCACATTACCTGTCTGAGTTGTTGCACCGCCATGCTCCAGCTAGAGCATTGCGCTCAGCTCAGCAGAATATGTAGGCGGTTGCTCGGTGACAGAGCTTTCAGTGTTGCAGCTCCCAGACTGTGGAACAGCCTCCCAGCACATATCCAACTCTCAGCTAAAAACTCACCTCTTTGCACTGGCTTTTAATACTAGTTGAACATTACATTTTACATTTGTATGTGTTTTTATTTATTTTTTATATGTTTCTATTGTGCTTTTTATCGTGTTTTTAATTATTGTTTTATTACTGTACTCCCATTGTGTTATTTAATATTGTAGTTATTGCCTGTACAGCCCTTTGGTCAACTGAAGGTTGTTTTAAATGTGCTATATAAATAAATAAAGATTGAGATTAGCTTGAAAATAATTTGACAACAATTAACAATTAAATCCCGCCGTGATTAAATGCCATCATGTTCCAAACCACATCAAGGATTATTTCTGAAACAGTATGGGGCTTAAATGCTTTTTCTCCACCTTTACCACAAGGTGAGTTCCTTTTGAGCTTTTTTACACATGCTCTCCAGTACAGGTTAGCTCTGAGTGTTAGCGATGCTAATGTAAACAAAGACCATATTACGCCCAAAACAGTCGGGCATCGTTTCTGATAGCAACTTTCTGATTGGGCCGTGTGTCCACATTTCAGATATTATGTCATATCGGACGCAAATCTGGATCAGCTCCGTTGTAGCCCCGTTTTTAGAGATGTGGGTACGGAGGAAAAGACGTCAAAAAGTGCCTTTTGCATGATGGGTCCCCTTTAAACCGAACCCACAGCGATGGCAGCGACCCAAACACTCTTCAGGTTTTCTTCTCCAACCTGCCAGCTGCCCTCTGGCCTGCTGTGAGATGATGAAGCCCTCTGTATTAAATTACTCTCCTAATTTAATAAACTGTGTCGTTGTTGTGCTCATTATCGTCATTACAGGTTAATTACAGGAAGTCATCGGGGACATGAAATCTGCATGCTAGAACATTTAAATTAAGGATTTGCCGTAGTGAGTCTGACCGAGTTAATTGAATCAGCCGCGTAACAAAAGCTTTCCAGAAGTCCTCGGAGATTTCCATGGAGACATGTTCTCGTTTTCTTTTTCTATTTGTGTGTTTTTGGAATTGTGTAGCTACAAGTGAAAGGAAGAAGTTCAAATCCCCTCTAGGGATGAACAATCTAAAGAAAAAAAAATGTGGGATTATTTTTGAATTGACAGATGATTCACAATTTTGGAGGGATTGATCGTTTATGCATCATTATTCTCCTTATCATTTTAAAATATATAAATATAATTACACTTTCATTTTTTAAGCCAAACAATATGTTTTGTTAAATCTAGAATTCCATTTGTAGGCTTGGATATCTCTAAACATCCACAATACTTCATTCAAAATGGTATTTTAAACATATTTAGCCTTTAAAGGTGGGGTAGGAAAGTTTGAGAAACCGGCTAGAGATCGCTAGAATTTGAAAATACACAACCGGAGAAAATCTTCCACTTCCTTATAGAGCCCCTCCTCCAACACACACGAACGTGCACATGACCAATGAGGGCACGAGAGAAGTTTGTGCCCTGATGGAAGGCTGACAGGCAGGTAGGCCATCCAGTTACTTTAGCCGGCCCGGCTAAACGGATTGGTTGTACTTTTTACAGTATTACGGCTTCTACAGATGACATTTTTTTATGGATTTTTTGTCAAAGCACTTCAGATATTCATTGCTATCGGGATGTTAAGAGCATTCCATGGAATATAACAAAAAGTGTATCTCAAGCCGGTTTCTGAAACTTACCTACCCCACCTTTAAAGGGGCCCTATTATGCTATATGTTGACTTCATAGAGAGACTTTCTGTCTTTTTGTGCCTTTTTGTAATCGTGTACCTGCATATCAAAGTGCAGTAAAGAGTTAAAAGTCCTTTCTAAGGCAGAACATTTGTAAAAAATCACTAATTTTGATTATTTTGACTAATTTCATACTTGCAATATGCAAGTATGAAATTAGTCACAACATCGCACTGATTGATCGTTATTGGAACCAAACAAATACGTGTATTATTAGAGCAGAATGGGCTCTGAACATGTCGGGGTGTCAAACTCAATTTCATCGCGGGCCACATTCGCATAAAGCTTGCACTCAAAGGGCCGGTTGTAACTATATAAATATATATATAAAATAATGTATTATATGACATTATTGCCTCGGATTTGGATTATTGTCGGATAGGATAATAACTTAGTAATTAACTACGTCTGAAAAGCAGAAGTCCACGGCAAATAATTGCAAGTGTGCATGTCACAAAACAAGATGCATTGTGGGACATGTAGTTTATGGGCAACCTGCTTCTGTAAAGTGGCATGTAACCGTATAATAAACGTATTATATTCTTTGCAAGCTCTTGCGGGGCCACATGAAATGAAGTCGCGGGCCGGATTTGGCCCCCGGGCCTTGAGTTTGAGACCCCTGCGTTAGAGGCACAAAATATTAACCTGAGAAACTAGCAGAATACGTCCTCTTCAACAAATATTGTGCTTCCTTCTTTGATATGAGTATTGCACTAGTCCATACTGATATTTTGCTAAATTCCCTTCCATTTATTTTCTATTTGTGAGCCTTACAGGTAAAACTGTGAATATTTGCATCACTTTCGAATACAGTAACGCTCACAGGGATGGAAAGAACCGTTATAATCAAACAATCACTAAGAATGTTTGAAATATTGAGTCAATCTGCCTCTACACGATAGGACACATCTTCTCTTTTTGCTCCTTGCGAGGTGAAGCTTTGACACGCATTTCAAAGTGCCACTTTATCCAAATAACAATCAACTTTTTTGTACTGAACAATTCATGTCAAATCAAGTCTCATCAACCCCTGTTGGCATGCTTGCTCCTGTCAGATGTCATCTTTGCTTCACCATGACGCTCCAGTGATTGTGATCTGCTCTAATTAGCAGCTGATGTTTAGTAAATCTGCGAGAGTCTCCATTGTTAGAGAGAGGATTAGATTCATCCTGAATACACACTCTTTCTATCAACATAAACACCCATTTCTGTTTGCTTTCCCACACATTCACAATGCCCGTTTTATGTCTCTGCTTTCAAATTTCACGTTCAATTTGAATTATCTTCTCTAAATGTGTCTTGGATTTTATCTCACAATCTAATTATAATTGTGGATGTTATCGAACCATAAAGCCTTGAAGGTCTCCTGCAGCAAATTGCATTAATTTCTAAGGTTGCATTTGGTTGTACCAGTAGTGAGAATTGCAGGCTTCATATATTTTTTTTATGGGATGATCCAGAAATTGGTATCTACCTAGTTCGCTTTAGTCCCCAATAGGATTGTTTTCATAGGATTGTACCTTTACGATACTTCCACGTTTTGATCAGCAGGATAATCTTCACATATAAACACACTTTTAGGATTTTTGAAGGCTTAAAGTGGACCTATCATGCTATAGTTGAATAATATATTGTAGGGCCATACCTATATAAGGTATATTTATACTTTTTTTTTTCAGAATACCAAACAGATCATGCATTTTAGCCATGCCTCATTTTGCTGTATTTTGCTCTCCTCCAGCTCTGTCTTGAGTATATATTGATGCTGCGCATTATGGACACAAGCGATTTTCACCCATTTATTAATTATATGTTTTAAATTTGATAACACCAATGTGTTTAATACTGGCAACTTCTAATCGTGGGAAAAACGAAAACGTTCCCAGTAGAGAAGTCCCATAGAACATTCTGCGAAACACAATAGCCAGCATGTGTAGTTCTGGGGGGGCGTTCGAGTCCAGTTTTGGATAGTCTGCCGTGGTTTCGTTCCATTTCAAACAGCTGTTTGACACTCAGCGTAACCTTGGCGCACTGCCACTCCAACATCCAATCCCAGAGCTTGAAGATTAATCACGGAGTTTGTCAAGCAAAGGGACTGTAGTCCCAAACGATAGCTGGGGATTATGGGTAGTGTAGTGTATTCGGCCATCCTA
This sequence comes from Pseudochaenichthys georgianus, assembly GCF_902827115.2. Taxonomy (NCBI): domain Eukaryota; kingdom Metazoa; phylum Chordata; class Actinopteri; order Perciformes; family Channichthyidae; genus Pseudochaenichthys; species Pseudochaenichthys georgianus. The sequence continues at coordinate 34,340,218 of NC_047510.2, read as the reverse complement.
AACTCCGAAATGTTTTTCGGATTTCATATCGCATTAACACCATATCCCAACGTGCATTGCGGCTAAAACATCCAATCACCGAGCTTAAACCATAGCTGAGGATCTTGGGTAATCAGTTCAGTGGCTGTGTATCGCAATGATGCTCGAAATGTCCCATATAGGCCTACGTCTGTTTCCGGTTATTTTATTTTGAAATTCAGTTCCTGACAGAGGCCAAAAAAGCCTGAGATTATGGAATCATACAATGACAATTGTGTGTTATTAGAAGGAAAAAAATATTTAAAAAAATACAGATTTCAGTATCCTGTGGCTCTGAGCCCCATTTCTTTTCCTCGTGGACGGCAAAAAAAGTCCAACATTATACGATTTAAATTAAAAACAATAATCGTGGCTTGATATTGAGTAAGAACATGTTTTTATGAACCACACAGCTTCCGGTCTTCCAAGACCCGACCGGACAAAAACACGTGTTGCAGGCACGAAACATACCAATAGAAATACATTGCTTTTAAAATCGTTCTGTGTGACACGAAAAAAAGGGGAAAATTGTGTTGGTGAACACGAATCAATAGATTACATGTTGTGACTATAACACGAAATGCCGTGAGACTGGGTTGCATGACTTCACGTCACCACCACTAAGCTAAAGTCGGCTAATGTTGGGCTATAAACGAACAGCACGGTCACATGACTTCACGTCACCACCACTAAGCTAAAGGCGGCTAATGTTGGGCTATAAACGAACAGCACGGTCACATGACTTCACGTCACCACCGCTAAGCTAAAGGCGGCTAATGTTGGGCTATAAAGGAACTACAGCACGGTCACATGACTTCACGTCACCACCGCTAAGCTAAAGGTGGCTAATGTTGGGCTATAAAGGAACTACAGTACGGTCACATGACTTGACGTCTCTACCGCTAAGCTAAAGGTGGCTAATGTTGGGCTATAAAGGAACTACAGCACGGTCACATGACTTCACGTCACCACCGCTAAGCTAAAGGCGGCTAATGTTCGGCGTGAAACATACTTTATTTCAGGCTTTTTACTTTATAACTTAACCGAAAAAACTTTTGAGAAGAGGGAACCAGAAGTGGTAAAATGCTAACTCCTTTTTGTGTCTATATGGATTCATTCCTGCTCCTCTCTGTCTGTCTCTCTGTCTGATGTCTACGCTTGTTTCTGACTCACCCACTCCTTTAATAGAGGGCACGATCCAGTTCTCACTCTCTCTTTCTTACAACAAACCCAAACACAGTGATTCATTTTCAATTCAATAAAAACCAATACCTTTGTAACTATCAAATGGAAGTCATGGTGTGTGTCTTCACCTAGCACCGAACTCTGGATGACACACGATATAAGCCCAAGGCTACCAATAAAACACAGAGTGAACAAAACAATTATACAGGTTTCTATTTCTATACAGACCTGTGCGTGAACATAGGCACAAAAAACATCCTGCTACGCTGTTAGCAGTGGAACCAGACGGACAACCTTGACTCAGCAGATCACATGACAAAGAACAACCCCCCCCCCCCCCCTCCTAAAATAAAAACGACTTATCAGGACGCTGTCAATCACGTGTGTACACTACAGTACCATCACAGCAAAGTTCACACATGAGTTCACGTTTTCTCTCACAGAGTCAAAAGCCAATTGGTGATGGAAGGCGTTTTCCTGCAGGGTACAACTCTGGGATAGGCTACACACAAGTCAAGTGCTCCTAATCTACCTTTCAAACCAAGACAAAAGATAATAACTTCCTCATTGTGATATCAATCTTGTGCAGCAGATGGATGGAGGTACTCTGTTATTGAAAGGAATATACCACTGTACTTGTGTAGGAGTTTTTGCATTTGAGGTGTTTTTTAAAGCTGTTTATTCGCAGTTAAATAAAAAAATGTGAACTTTTGTTTACGTCATGAAAAGGCTACTTGTGCGGTATGTAATTTATTTCAGAAACACTTGTTGCTATATTCCATGGCATGCTCTTAACATCCCGATAGCAATGAATATATTAAATGCTTTGACAATAAATACATAAACAAATGTCATGTGTGGAAGCCGTGCCTTTGTAAAAAGTCGGCCCGGCTAAAGTAACTGGATGGCCTACCTGCCTGTCAGCCTTCCATCTCGTGCCCTCATTGGTCATGTGCGGGTTCCTGTGTGTTGGAGGAGGGGCTCTGTTGCCCCTTTCACACCAGCGCCTTTTCAGCTCCGGCTCGGAGCTAGAGCCTGAAAAGCGCCGGGTTTTCCAGTTCACACCGGAGCTGCGCCGGCTCTTAGCTCCGGAATCCGCTTCATTTCCAGCTCCAAAAAATTGTCGGTCCAGAGGCAAGAGCTTTGGAGCTAAGAGGTGACGTCGCTTACGTCTCTCTCACGTCGAGGCGTGCAGGAAACTAAACCCACCTCCCATGGGTCGACTGTTATGCCTGCCTACAAGCAGTAGTGCCTATAAACACACTTTATAAAGTCAGGCAACACTAACCAGGCTTCGTGTGGTTCTGTTTATTTGTGCCTTACTTTGACCATCCGTTCGCTGTTATCGATCATTGTGGAGAGAGGCAGACGTGTTGTTTTGTATTATTGCAGCTATCGGATGCAAGTAGTCAGTTTAGCTTCGGTTGCTATGCCAACATCACCCGTTTTATACCAGAGAAACTTTCATAACAGCGTTGTGATGCCAAACAGTGTCAATTCAGACTGACACACATTCACTTAGGCTAAGGGAACTGGGGATATGCATCAGCTGCTTGTGTGAGTCGGACAGTGAATACTTTAGAGCGGCCGCTGCAGTGTGAGCTAACCGGGAGCTAACGGGAGAATAAACTCCCGTGGAAGAGCAGCACTGCAGCGGTCGGTAAATGCTGCAGGAACACATTAATAAACAATGAACCACGGCACTCTCAAGTATAAGGTTGGAGAAGTCGTTATTCAATTTATTCTGGCTTCGTGTGATTAAAAGCAACCCGATCATCGACCAGACGCAGTTGTTGTTGTTGTGAGCGCCGTAATGGATGCTGTTGGGGATCAAATCAGCGATGTAAACGGTGACGTCATGACGCAGCAGGGGCAGCTCTGTGGCGCCAGTGGGCGGTGTGCACAGAGCGGGAGCTGAAAAGGGAAACCGGAGCTGAACCAGAAAAGCTCCCGCTCGGAGCTAGAAAGGGAAAAGCGCTGGTGTGAAAGCCGCATGTGAGGAAGTCTGAAGGAAGGGGCCGATTTTTCCCGGTTGTGTATTTTCAAATTCTAGCGCACTCGAGCTGGTTTCTCCAAAATGTACATCCCCCACCTTTAAGGATTCAAGATTCAAGGATTGTATTGTCATTTGTACAGTGTAGATATATCAATGAAACTCTTAGGTCACAGGCTCCTCCAACAGTGCAGCACAATACAATAGTTAAAATAGTGCAAGTAAATACAAATACAATTGAATAGAAATAGTGCAAGGAATGTTAATAATAATAATAATAATATATAATATTTTTATAGCGCCTTTCAGGAAACCCAAGGTCGCTTTACAAGTCGGGTAGGGGGGGGGGGAGTAGGGGAAAAAAGGCAGACAGGTTAAGGGGGTGGGGGGGGGGAAGTAGCGGGAAAATAAACCTATTAAACTAACTATACAGTGGGGAAAGCCTTGGTAAAAAGGTGCGTTTTGAGGGCTTTTTTGAAAATGTCCAGGGTTGGGACATATTGATGTTTACTTTTTTTTAACAAGGTACAGTTTGGGTTTGTTTTCACACTCCAAAAAAGCATCATAAAACCCTTGACATACAGTGCAGTAGAAACTCAAAGAGCATTTTGATAAGAAAGCCCAATAAAAAGAGACTGATACTACATCATAATTTCTTTCTGAATAATACCCATTATTCAAACTTTTATTAGAACAAGTTTTGCAACAAAGCATTTGCATCGCTGCTGGGATATGAAACTATGAAACGGATATAAATAGAAGCCGCTCTTGCCTTGTACGCATCGGCTGATACTTGTTTTAAACACCACATTATTTATATGCGTTTATACTGACAATCTCGCACAGAACAGGAGCTCCAAGGACTGTTTAGAGCACGGTTGACCCCTCAAACAACAAGAAGCTCACTGTATTACTGAAAGACCAGATTAGCCGGGCTAATATGCTACTGTTATGTAATATAAATGCAGGTTACTAATTGCTTAGCTGTACCCAACAATGCAAAACAACAAATTACGTGGATTTAGATAAAAACTAAAAGCATAGCCAAAGTTTATGACAAGTGCAAACAAACAACCACCATCTTAATGAAAGTCACCTTGACCTTGAACAGTGATAATGCAGAGCCATCTTATGTTACTGTGCAAACACACACACACACACACACACACACACACACACACACACACACACACACACACACACACACACACACACACACACACACACACGCACGCACACACACATCCTGCTGCAGCCAGAGGCACACACACACACACACACACACACACACACACACACACACACACACACACACACACACACACACACACACACACACACACACACACACACACACACACACACACACATCCTGCTGCAGCCAGAGGCACACACACACACACACACACACACACACACACACACACACACACACACACACACACACACACACACACACACGCACGCACACACACATCCTGCTGCAGCCAGAGGCACACACACACACACACACACACACACACACACACACACACACACACACACACACACACACACACACACACACACACACACACACATCCTGCTGCAGCCAGAGGCACACACACACACACACACACACACACACACACACACACACACACACACACACACACACACACACACACACACACACACACACACACACACACACACACACACACACGTGTTACAACTTCAGACCTATATATGATCAGCTCGTCAGACAAGTTAATCCAACCTCAAATTTGTTTCACTACGTTGCATTATAACAGAGGTGGAGAAGTACTCAGGTCTTGTTCTTGAGTAAAAGTAGAAGTACTCAGATCGTGTACTTGAGTAAAAGTAGAAGTACTCAGGTCTTGTTCTTGAGTAAAAGTAGAAGTACTCAGATCTTCTACTTGAGTAAAAGTAGAAGTACTCAGATCTTGTACTTGAGTAAAAGTAGAAGTACTCAGAGATCTAGTACTTGAGTAAAAGTAGAAGTACTCGGAGATCTAGTACTTGAGTAAAAGTAGAAGTACTCAGATCTAGTACTTGAGTAAAAGTAGAAGTACTCAGAGATCTAGTACTTGAGTAAAAGTAGAAGTACTCAGATCTTGTACTTGAGTAAAAGTAGAAGTACTCAGATCTTGTACTTCAGTAAAAGTAGAAGTACTCAGATCTTGTACTTCAGTAAAAGTAGAAGTACCAGATCTTGTACTTCAGTAAAAGTAGAAGTACCAGATCTTGTACTTAGTAAAAATAGAAGTACTCAGATCTTGTACTTGAGTAAAAGTAGAAGTACCAGAGTGTAGGAATACTCTGTTACAGTAAAAGTCCTGTATTCAAAATGTTCCTCAAGTGAAAGTAGAAAAGTATTCTCATCAAAATATAGTGAAAGTAGCGACAGTAAAAGTAGTCGTTGTGCAGATTGGTCCATTTCAGAATAATATATATGATATGTATGTTTTATGTGGATGGGTGGCGCAGTGGTCTGTGCATCTGATCATCAGATCAAGGGGGGTGCTGGGGATCTCCAGTTCGAAACCCGCTCAGGCCGTTGTGTCCTTGGGCAAGACACTTCACCCGAATTTGCTCCTGTGGGTATTGTCCACAGTACATGTATAATATCGTGGCGTGAAGATGGACGGTGTGGTGCAATGATCATCAGATCAAGGGGTGAAACCCGCCGCTTCTGCGTCTGTGAAGCCGTTGTGTCCTTGGGCAAGACACTTCACTTCTCAAAGCTGGTGAAGGTGCAGCTAGTCTGAAGTACTTTGTAGACTGCAGGGTAGCTGGTGGATTTACTCCAGGTGGAACTAAAGTCTGATTTAACACTTGATTATATTTCACATCATTCATCCAGATCTGTGAAGAAACTAAAGGGATTAAATACATGTAGTGGAGGAAAATGTATTGACTTGGTTTATACATTATACTACTCTGGCACTGGCAGTAAAACAAAACAAAACACATCGTTGTCCTTACATTCAAATGCAGTTTTTTGTATCTATATGGTAATGATGAAAAATAAATAAAAATGAATAAATGAAGTAGTAATAAATGAAGACTTTCAAAGCAAATCATTTTTTGTATACATGTATATGGTCATGCATAATGAATATAATAATAATATGACAGCAAAATTGTATATATAAACAAAATAAAATATTAATTTAATAAAATAAAAAGGAAATTAGGAATAATAAATATATATAAAAAAGGAACAAAATATAGGCCGACGTATACATGCATATTAATAATCATAATATGTGTTTTATTAATGTTATTTTACTATATACTTTGCAATATTATAATGCGTTTTTAGGGCAACCTTCAAACATCTGAGTTGTCCAGATATAACAGACAACAACAGCCTCTCGACTCACTGGTGCATCCGTCTCTCTGTTAAAGAAACGACTAAATATTGGATAGGTCTTTGTTCATTGTGGGTGTCGCCCCGCTCTCTCTTGGGGGGGAGGGGGGGCGTGTGCAAAGGGGTGGCAACGTATCGACATCACCGGTTGGTCCTTATACTGTGAAAGCCAAAATAAAACGAGATAAAACTTTTCTCTCGGACCTGGAATCACATGGCAGTGAAAGAAAAATACAGCTTAGAATAGATTAAAAAAAGCTTATTTACTTCCGGGTGTAATGGTGTTTGGCACCCGGCGTTGTGCGCGAGGCTTTTTCTCTCTGTTCTTTCCGGGGGTCGCGAGCGGGCTGTATCACTTTAGCCGACTTGCTAGCTAACGTAAAGAAAGTGGAGAAGACGGAGGCTGAACGGGAGCTTTATCCGCCTACACAGACCTATGCGACGGATAACAGGTAACACGGCCCTCCTTGTACTGCTTTACATCTCATCAACTATCCTCTTTGTTGTTTTTATTTCACATTATTCTTTTTTACGACATTTTTCTTTACCGTACAGGTTTTGGGCTTCGTCAACAACAGCATACGTAGCTTTAGCATCAAGGTGCGAAAAAAGGGGTTGCGTATTATATTATTTTGGCTCCTTGTTGATATATATATATATCAGCATTTTAAAGCTAGGTAACCGTTATTGATAACGTGGCCTGTATTTGAGTCACCATTCCCCCTGCAGTGCCTCACTGTGTTTCCACCTTCACTGCAAAGCATCATAGATTTATCAAGGAGGGGTAGCGAATTACTGCTACTCCTTCACATTACATTATACTCACAATAAATGTGAGTATAATGTAAATATACAAACTCAGAACAGCAAGAACCTGCAAGTACATCCCTTTCAATAAGCCATTTTATATGCTGGTGCATTAGCTTCAAATGAACCAAATGCTGCTGTGCTCGAAGGTGCAAAATACTCTGAGTATGTCCGACTAAAGGGCAATTATCACTAGTTTTAGGTATCAAATGACTGCTACTCCTTCACATTACATCACATTACATGTACCCAAAGCGACATACTGTAGATGCAATCACACATATAGATACACACTCAGAATAGCAAGAAATCTGCAAGTACATCCCCTTACAAAAAGCTATTTTTAATTGCTGGTGCATTAGCTTCAAATAAACCAAACAGAATATAGTCATGACCCATCCTTTGCCTTTCACTGTGCTATAAGGTGCATCATGCTAACTGCTAATCTCAGTTGCTGCAGATGCTGAGTGTATATGCTAACATGCTAGGTGGCTAACCACTGCTACTCCTTCACATACATTACATTGCATTTACCCAAAGCTAAGTGCAGTCAGACAAGAAACCGGCAAGTACATTCCCTTTCAAAAAGCATTTTAAGTGCTGGAGCATTAGCTTCACATACACGAAACTCTCAGTCTCTTTGCTAAAAGGGCAGCTATCACCAGTAATGTATCAGTTTATAGTCATGACCCAACCTTTGCATTGCACTGTGCTACAAGGTGCACAATACCCTTGAGTTTGCATGCTAACTGGGAACAGTTATGTCCAATTAATTGGGCAATAAACTCAGTTACTACTTCACTAAAATATGCACAAGATGCTGAGCTTATGTGCTAACCTCTGCTAGCCAATTACAGCTACTTTTACTTTGCATTTCACCCCCAACGTTGTTACTGTGCTATAAGGTGCACAATACTCTTGAGTTTTCATGCTAACTGCTAACATTTTCATCTGATAAATTGGGCAATAATATCAATTGCTATTTTGCTAAAAGCTGCACAAGATGATGAATTTATGCTAACCTGTTAGCATCTCCCTCTGTGCAATAATTTCCATTTACAAGTAGAATAAAAAGCCAATTTCAGATGCTTTGACTTTCACACGCCAGTTGCCACTATGCTACAAGGTGTACAATAATCTTGAGCTGCATGCTAACGGCTAACATCTATGTCCGTTTAATTGGGCAAAAATCCCCAGTTATAGTATCAATTCCTACTACTTTGACTTTGCCTTTCCCTTGCCAGTTGTCACTGTGCGATAAGAGAGTCTGTAGGCTAACTTGCTAACACCTCTGTCTGATCAAAGGGATGTAATCAGCACTTAGTTATCAGGATTCATGTCATGACCCATCCTGCCTGCCGAGATCCTTCAGATCAGGCTGGGCAAGATTTGTGCCTTGAAGCAATGCAATGGTGTAGCAATGCGGTACATTGATTACAGACCGAGGCCGGGGTAGATTTCCAGAAGAACAGAGAGAGAAATTGAACCGCTTTTTTTATTTATGTTTGGTCGATATGTCACGGGGGTCACGGTTTGCTGACGGCAGTAAGATATAGTCCGGCGAAACAAGGTCAAACGTGGGCGGCAGAGCAGCTCTGCTGTCCGGGCTGTCAGCCGCAGTGAGGAGTGTGTGAGTGTGAGTGTGAGTGTGAGTGTGAGTGTGTGTGTGTGTGTGTGTGTGTGTGTGTGTGTGTGTGTGTGTGTGTGTGTGTGTGTGTGTGTGTGTGGTGTGTGTGTGTGTGTGTGTGTGTGTGTGTGTGTGTGTGTGTGTGTGTGTGTGTGTGGGTGTGTGTGTGTGTGTGTGTGTGTGTGTGTGTGTGTGTGTGTGTGTGTGTGTGTGTGTGTGTGTGTGTGTGTGTGTGTGTGTGTGTGTGTGTGTGTGTGTGTGTGTGTGTGTGTGTGTGTGTGTGTGTGTGTGTGTGTGTGTGTGTGTGTGTGTGTGTGTGTGTGTGTGTGTGTGTGTGTGTGTGTGTGTGTGTGTGTGTGTGTGTGTGTGTGTGTGTGTGTGTGTGTGTGTGTGTGTGTGGTCCCTCTCCATGGGGCAGTGTGAAGCAGCCTGCCAGGTGAAGAATGCCCATGAATTATTCACGAACACGCTGCATATGATCAACGTGGCCCGGGGAAAGAGCGTAGCTGCTGGGGACAGCAACAAAGAAAAAGGAGGAGGGGGAATCCCTGGTGCTGCTCGTGTCTTTGAGAGTTGAAATGGATAATGGAGTAGGGGGGGGGGGGCGTGTTTTACAGATGCTGTGATTTGTGGGAAACCTGTTTTAGGAAGTTGTCAGAAATCCCATCTATTGTGATCCATTTCTGTGTTGATTCTGAAGGCAAGTTTGTGTGTGTATCAAGACACGTTATTTCAAAACGGTCATTATAATAATCCCAGTAAGACGAGCTAAAATGGAAGACGTGTATACATTACAAGAATAAAAGATACAGTGCAGTTGAATAGTTACTTGATTTATAAAAAGGTGGCAGCAAAAAGAGAAATCTTTATTTGAAAGAGGTCACGGTGACAGTTCTCTGAGTTTGTTCAGATATTTGGAGCATAATAATAACTGAACAGCCGTGCGGTTCATAATCTATCAGAAATATATTTGTAAGTGGAAATTGGAGTGTTGGGATGTTATGAAGTCTCTAGGTCGCCCTCCTCGCTTCCAGTCACCCCGGTTCTCCATCCATCTGACTCCGCTACCACCCCCGCCGCTGGAAGTATAGGATTTGCGGTGACTTTGTTCTTCATGGTTGGCTTTACTATGCTGATTAAGGACTGGGGGGTCCTGGTTTTAGTTCAGAGTGTCCTTCTCCTAGATGGGTTGCCTTCCATGGCTACGAGCCCCATCTGCAGCTTTAGGGAACGGTGCACTTGGCCCCTCCGGGATTTGAACTGGTGACCTTCCAGTTGCCAAGCCAAGTCCCTATGGACTTCGCCACCACCGCCCCGAATTATTATTATTATCATTATTATTATTATTATTATTGTTATGAAGTACATTACATTACATTTACTTTACCTGAGTATTTTGACTGTATGCTACTTGTACTTCTAATCCACTATATTTCTTAGGCTAATATTGTACTTTTTATTCCACTACACTTTACTGATTCAGATTATAAGCTAATTCAAACTATAAATCAACTTCTAAATAATCACATTGACATATAATTATAGGTTACCATACCAACAGTAGTATAACAAGTTAATTACATTAGCTGCACCTCCACCAGCTGTGATGAACACATTCATCATAATCCAGTAATAATAATAATAATAATAGATTTAATTTGTTGGTGCTTTATATATGATTCTGAAACGGGCCGTTATAATATACTTTGAGTTTTGGTACTTTAAGTATATTTTATCGCCAATACTTTGCCGGAGGTTTGCTTAAGTGAAAAGCCTGAGGACTTCTTCGAGCTCTGTAACGTTGTTCTGGAGATTGCCTCTGGCTGCAAAGATACAATCTTCACGGCATTATTTCACATGATGCGTTTTGTTGGTGGCACTTTGTCTTGGGAGGGTGCTTTGTTTCCTTGTGTCTGACGGAGCAGTATGCATGCATGACTTTGGACATTTTTGAAGTGTAAAAATAGAACTTGATGTCGGCTGCATGCCTGAAGTGTCATGTGCCTTTCCATAGGCTGCATGACGCGAGTGTTTTAGCGAAAGAGAAGGCCTTCCCAACGTGTAGCCCGACATTATAACATGACGCTTCCTCCTCTGTGTCTGCTGGATGTTAATCTCTGCTTGCTCAATCCTAACAGCTTCCTGGAATAAGTGGTTTTAAATGGCTTGTCTTTAATCTGAGTCAGTATGTTTCTCAGGCCAGAGTCCAGGTCAACGTGTGCACGGTGTGTCGCAACAGATTTACGTTCCTACAGAACAAGTGAGAGGTCATGATGAGGATCGACTTCATTTATATATTTAATTACATTTGTATTTTTTTTTTTATTTAAAAAGCGCTACCAATTCAGCCATATGGCGTCCCAGAAATTATCATTTTTCAAACATTCACATTATCGTTGAGAAATAGATACACAGGGTTCTTACGGTCATTAAAAACCTGGAAAAGTCATGGAAATTCAAAAAGCTAATTCCAGGCCCTGGGAACGTTTTGGGAAAGAATATTTTTCCCAAAGTTTTGGAAAAGTCATGGAAATGTAACTAAAGTTGCATCAAATATAATTTATATTTCATCTAATCGCCGAAATAGTAATACTATAATGATAATGGATACTGTATAGCAGTGCTTCTCAAAGTGTGGTCCGCAGACCGGTCCGTCAGCGCCCCCTAGTGGTCCGTGAGTATATTGGTAAAATTTCACATTTGAAATAAATAAATGTATTTAAGTTTTTCGCACTCTCGCGGGAATATCTCCGCAATGGAACGAGCTTAAGTTTCACTTTCAATTGCATGATATAGCCCAGATAACCACCTTCATCACACATGTTGCCACTTGTTTGTACCATTTTCAGGCGATTTGTAAAAAATGATGTGTTTTTGGATATTTGTGGAGTTAGGTGGTCCGCGAATGTTTTTTTATTAGTTAAGTGGGCCTTGGTATGAAAAAGTTTGAGAAACACTGCTTGTAGGTGCCATAACACTACTTAGCTCAAGTTCATTATTTGTATTATTATTATTTACGTCACCTTTATTTGCTTGTTGAGCACTTCCGGTAATTGTCACATGGGTGTGGTTTGGTTTAGAAGTCACCTGTTTGATGTCGAGTGCACATGACAGAGGGTGAGCTTGTTGACCGTTTTGTCCATAGTTACCATGTTTTGATTTTGTTTATTAAATATCCTTAAAACTATATTGCTTCAACATGGACTTTCTTTTCGAAAACGCGTCACAGTTTAAAGCCAAGTTTAGCCTCTCGGCGACTCAAATGTAACGGATTGAGCCGCCACACTGCGGTATGGTATAGTAATGAAACGTAAAATGGCATGTAACTGACGATGTGTTTTGCTGGTGAGAGATTTGAGTTGCTTAAGCGTAAGCTAGGAAGTCTACTATTGGATTTGTTTTAGATAGGCACGACATGTTTCAGCTGCAGACCTGATGTTCCTGTTCCATGTTTAAATAAACAATTTTCAGTAGCACTGCTGAGAAAGAGTATTGTTTTGGCCATGGAAGATTAGGTAAAGATCCTGGAGAGGTCATTGGTGGAAAAGTGTATGAGCCCTGATACAAATTATCACGGTGTATTTATTTATTTTTTAGATCCGCACCAAACCAGGATTTAGTTTTCTGATGGAATGTTGCACAGGACATCATTCAGATAACATATGTTGCCTTTCGATATTGCACTATTACTTCTTGTGTTTCCCATTAACATTTCAATAGCTCTATCATACGGCCATTTTCTGTAAGTGCAGATGTAAACAGGTGCACACTTGGAAGCTAAACAAAAAAGCCAGACGTTTAGTTTTATCTGCAGACAAAACAAAACATGGAATGAGGAACAAAGTGTTTTCAATGTCAGGCCGTTTCTATTCCTCAGTCGGAGTTGAAGACCACAGACTGCTTTACTTTCCCCTTAATTTCTACATCTTAGATATAAGGGAACATTTCCCTGATTAGTCGTAATACTCCAGCGCTACCCAGAGAAAAACAGATAGAAGACTACAATCAGAGCAGTTACTTCAATCCACCATGAATGCATCCTGTTATTCAACTGAGGCTTAAAAGGCATCTGATCAACTTGTGTTCCTGTTTTCAATCGGGCTATTTCAGTCCCCTGATTGGTGAGGAAACACAGGCCTGTGGTTCGTTGAGCTGAGTGAGAGTAAACAGATCTCTTCCTGAGCATAAGTGTTCTAAAGTCAGCTGCTTCCACGTCATCTCCAGCAGGGGTTCCCAACCTTCATCGTGCCAAGGACCGGAAGATACATTAAAAAAAAATCACGGACCGGTTGTCAATTTCAACTGATTTGAATATGTACTCACCAGCAGGTAGCAACAGAGGCTAATTGTATGTAACAGCCTCAACAAATACTAGAACAAGCATCCAAAACATATTAATGTTTAAAAAAGAACCGGTGTCTTTTTTCGGAAAAACGGAAACCAAAAAACCGACGTTATTCAGTTTTTAAGCCAAATCAGGAAAACAGATAAGTTAACGTTTTGGTTTTGTTTGTACACACAATCTAATTGCGATTTTTCTGACAGATATTGCGATTCGAATTGCGATATTTGTTTTTAAGCGACCCAACGGAAGTTTATTGTAAAATGCAGCCATATGGCAAAAATCATAATCTCGATTATTTGAGTCAATAATTGTAAATGCGATTATTCATTGACTTTGAAAACATCCATTTATTGTACTTTAAAACAAATACAAATCATAATTTGAACTTTTTAACTGTTGAATTATATGTTGAGGGTAATCAACTGAAAAACCAATATAAAAGAAAATAAATTATACATTCATGTCTACATTTAAATAAATAATAAATACCAATAAACAAGATCAACAAACATGTTGCAGTGCACCGTCACAACCTGAAAACTCTAACATACAGCCAACATGTTGGTTCAACATATTCCACTCACTCCACCGGGCCAATAATTGATATCACGATTATTAAAAACCATTATCCATTTACTTTGAAAACATACATTTATTGGAGAAATATTTTTTTAACAGTATGTTTTGAACAGTTGATTACCCTGAACTTTAAGTAGAATTCAACTGAAAACCAAAAAAAATAATAAAAAAATAATCGTTTTATTTCGATTACGTTGCTTTCGTAATCGTTGCAAGTCGTAATCGCGATTAAAATACGATTAACTGAGCAGCCCTAGGGTCAACTAGGGGCTGTGCTGATTGTAAAGTCTGACCGCTGCAGGAAGGAAGGACCTGCGGTATCTCTCCGCGAGTCAGCGGGGGTGCAGCAGCCTATCGCTGAAGGAGCTGGACAGGGTGTCCTGGAGGGGGTGGGACACATTGTCCAGCAGGGAGGACAGCTTGGCTGCCATTCTCCTGTCTCCCACCACCTCCACAGTGTCCAGAGGACTCCCCAGGACAGAGCTGGCCTTCCTCACCAGTCTGTTCAGTCTCTTCCTGTCAGCAGCCGAGATGCTGACACCATAGGAAATGGCTGATGCCACAACAGAGTCATAACATGTCTGAAGCAGTGCCCCCTGCCCCGAAAGACCCGTCTCCTCAGAGTCTGCTCTGTCCCTTCTTGTACAGAGCAGCAGAATTATCAGATGATACCTACATCTGGGAGATCAATAAGGGAAGTCGCATATCTAAAGAGTGATGCAGTTATGACGTAGATGGATTTTACTATTGGATTTCAGAATATTGCTTAAATTAAGCTCTGTGGCTAACACACACACACACACACGCACATGCACGCACACACACACTGACGCTTACACGTTTTGGCGAGCAGGATTCTCTCCACATGTTAACGCCATTGCATGATTTTAGAAGCATCAATGCTATCTCCAGTAGTACAAAGCTAACGTCGGGCTATAAAGGAACTACAGAACGGTCACATGACGCTAAGCTAAAAGCGGCTAATGTTAGCGTGTTGACGTTTAGTCGTCTCATTTAGACACTTAGCATGTGACGTTTTAAAGCCACACATAAGCATTGGACATCGCCAGTGGGGTTTTTACTGATGTATTCAAACATTTAAAAATCTCTTCAGCTAGTGTAAACCACAGACCTCATTTTAAGGCTTCTTGTCAAAAACACGTTCACTAAACTTTGAGATAAAATGCTAACTCATTTGATACAAACATAAGGGTAAATAAACATTGTTGAAGTAAGTGCTTATCAAACTGAAATCTGGGAGATGAATAGGAGTGTCACGGACAAGGAAAGAGAAATACTAGATGATTCAAGCCTAGAAACGGGTCGACAGACGTGCGTCTTTAAGTCAAATGGACAGAAAATGTATTCCAGTCGTATTTCTCGTGAGCGGAACTTATCGCTCCATCTGGACAATCCTCTTTTCTTTTCGCTCAGCCTTCGCAGGGATTTCGGCTTTGCTCCAATCAAATCGCTTCTGTAATCCCGTTGCAAAATATGCTTCCACCGTATTCAAACTCTTCCTACCACACTTCCTCTCCGTCTCCTTCGCCGCTTCCTTCTCCCTCTCCGTCTAAATCTCTCATGTCACTTGCATTCGACAGGCTTGGACATTTTCTCCCCCCCACCTCCTGTTTCTCCCCCGTTCTCTCTCCCTGTGTGGACTGGATGAACCACACAGGGGGCCAGCTTCACAGCTTTCCCTTTCTTCGCCCCACAGAGGGGAAATGTACATCGTTACAGCCGCAAAGAGCCACAGACGGCTTAATAATAATAAACGTCAGACCTTTTCACTCTCGCCTCCAACTCCAATCCTCTCACCCGGTGGTTCTCAAACCTTTTTCAATCATGTTCCCCCTTTGAAAAACAATTCAGCCGCGTACCCCCTGATCAGAGCAAAACTACTTGTTAAGGAAGAAATGCCTATTTAAAGAGGCACAGCGCTGCACCGTCAGTGTCTGATTTATTAAAACAACAACTTTGTAACTGAGAAACACTTAAATGCTACATTTCAAATGTTTACAATCCATCACTAAATTCATGGCAAACCCATTTTAACATCATGCAATAACTCGGAGACGACATCAGCTGCTTTGAACTGATCTTTTTAATAAGTTGTACAATGTTGTTGTACAATGTCTTTCTGACAGCGAGGTCAACTGCAGCTATTACACTTATATATGTGTAACTCTGTTCATATAAAACCCACCCTGCTCAAACTTCCTTACTTTTCCTAAAATTGGTATTTCTATTTATTTATTTTGGGGCGTGGGGAATGAAGAGAAAAATATATATGAGCATTTTATGAGCATCGGATTTTGACCCCTCGTATAAACATGTGCATAATGCTGTGCTATACTTTGCAGCCGTTGCCAAGCAACGCTTATTGTTTAGGTCCTTTGATAAGCAGGCAGTCATATAATTAACTAGAACTAGCTAGATCTGATAGATTTGGACATAAACGAGAGTGAAGTCTAACCGGACGCGAGAGAGAGAGAGAGAGAGAGATCAGATCAGGAAAAGCGATATATCCACTTCGACTGCCGCTCGACAGTCATCGATTGAACCTGTCCTTGTGTATCTCCCCCCCCCTCTGTCGGGTGTTTAGGTGAGTGATGGAGACGAGAGAGTTGACCGTGGTCGCTTGCAGCTTCCTGGTTTTCCAGTTCCTCTTCTCGGTGGCCAGCCCTCGCCTCTCCTGGATCATCACGCCGGGGTATGGACTGGTTCCTCTCAACAAACACACAGAGTGGAACTCCAGGTGAGACACACACACACACACACACACACACACACACACACACACACACACACACACACACACACCTCTCTTTCACACTTTATAAATGATTAGGGCATGACCGAGAGAACAAGATGGTGGATACAAGAGCCCGATAATCATTCCTGTTTGTCTTCTTGCAATGTACTTATTTATATAAATAGTTATCACCGCAAAAATGTACAATATTTGATTTCATACTCTGTTCTTGTACATATCATATTCTATTTACATGTATATCGATTTGTTGCACTATTTTTAAAATGTCATTATATAGTAGCTTATGTGCATGTGACAGTAAAACCTTTGAAAAGGCAGAAATGGGTTTTTTCTCCGGAGGGTGGCCGGCATCTTCCTTAGGGATAGCGGGAGACGTTCAGTCCTCCTGGAGGGACTCGGAGTCGAGGGGAATCAGCTGAGGTGGTTCGGGCACCTCGTAATGATAACGCCTGCTAATGATGCCACACCCAGGATCAGGTGGAGGGGTGATAAGCAATCCATTTAAAGAATGAACTGCCAAAAACATTATGAAACCGAATGGAGAGCTTTGATTCAAGCAGTTTGTTTCAAGCACCTACATTTGATTGGTTTTGCTAACTCATAACTGAACTGATGAGGCGATAAACCTCCTGTGAGCGCTTCGTATGTTTTTCTGCATGTGTCCCTCGAAGAAAAGAGTTTGGACACCCCTGGATTGAAATCAATAAAAAAGCGCATGTAAAAAGTTTTTTTTCGTACAGGAAGTGTTGCCACGACGACCCCAGAATAGCACTTTTCCGTCACCTCTTTTTCAAGATGGCCCCTTATGTGCCTCTGGACGACTCATCGGCATTCCTCACAGCTGTGCCGGGAAGCACTTTAAGAAACCCTCAGGGTGAAGTTCAGAGGCCAACAGCAACGCATAGTTACATAACATCTCAGATGCTTAGTTACGAACCGTGCTGCTCCTCTGAAGCGCACTTCCCCCTTGTTCCAGTCTTTGTCGTAAGCTAAGCTAAACCGCTATCTCCAGCTTCATGTTTTGTGAATAGCGCCTGTAATCAACCCACATAATAAGCATATTTCCCAAAGTGGAAATGAAATCTCTCGTAGCGTTTTAAACCACGTGCTACCGTCTCGTAAACGTTGTCTCGTTGGAACAACCCTCTCTCTCTCTCTCTCTCTCTCTCTCTCTCTCTCTCTCTCTCTCTCTCTCTCTCTCTCTCTCTCTCTCAATTTAATATGTCTCTGTCCTCAATTCAATGTCTCTCTCTCCCTCCCTCTCGCTCTCTCTCCCTCCCTCTCTCTCTCTCTCTCTCCTCTCAATTTAATATGTCTCTGTCCTCAATTCAATGTCTCTCTCTCCCTCCCTCTCGCTCTCTCTCTCTCTCTCTCTCTCCTCTCAATTTAATGTCTCTCCTCTCAATTCAATATGTCTCTCTCGCTCTCCTCTCAATTCAATATCTCTCTCTCGCTCTCACGCTCTCTCTCTCTCTCTCTCTCTCTCTCTCCTCTCAATTTAATGTCTCTCCTCTCAATTCAATATCTCTCTCTCGCTCTCATGCTCTCTCTCTCTCTCTCTCTCTCTCTCTCTCGTTGTGACTCAGCTTTCATTCATATAGCTCACAATTGCCTTTGTGTCCTTATTCTGAAAGTATTGTGGACTGAAATGCAAAGGCCAGGCGCTGATGGTTTACTTCAGAGAGCGGTTGCGTAACGCTGCTCTCAGTGTGTCAGTCTGATGTTTATGTAACAACGACTTAAGTGCACGGAGAGCAGAGAGAAAGCTCTCCCAAAGAAAGAGAGAGGCCGGCGGTCTGGTATCGAGCGCGGCTGCATAATCTAAAAGACTGTTGTTGTTGTTGTTGTTGTCTGCACTCTTTTTTTAATCGTGCAATCGATGGTTTCTACAAGTGTATTTAGGAGGAACCTCTCAATGCAAACGAGAGAAACGGAGTCAGGATGTTTTATTTATCCCGGGGGGTTTTGGGTTTTGCGAGAGCTGCTTCATTTCACAACATTTCAACCAGGAGAGACGGTTTTGATGAAAGAACACATATTTATTGCCAGGAATACACAAATTAATTGAATTGAGTTTTGGCGATTAGGCCCCGTTGTGCAGGAGTATCATTCGGGGGGGGGAGAACCGAGCGGATGAAACCCCCCGGGGTCTAGACCCTGGTGGTGGTGAATGGATGGTTGGGGTCGGTCTGAAGGGGAGGGGCTTAGCTTGACCCTGGTGGTGGTGAATGGATGGTTGGGGTCGGTCTGAAGGGGAGGGGCTTAGCTTGACCCTGGTGGTGGTGAATGGATAGTTGCGGTCGGTCTGAAGGGGAGGGGCTTAGCTTGACCCTGGTGGTGGTGAATGGATAGTTGGGGTCGGTCTGAAGGGGAGGGGCTTAGCTTGACCCTGGTGGTGGTGAATGGATAGTTGCGGTCGGTCTGAAGGGGAGGGGCTTAGCTTGACCCTGGTGGTGGTGAATGGATAGTTGGGGTCGGTCTGAAGGGGAGGGGCTTAGCTTGACCCTGGTGGTGGTGAATGGATAGTTGCGGTCGGTCTGAAGGGGAGGGGCTTAGCTTGACCCTGGTGGTGGTGAATGGATAGTTGGGGTCGGTCTGAAGGGGAGGGGCTTAGCTTGACCCTGGTGGTGGTGAATGGATAGTTGGGGTCGGTCTGAAGGGGAGTGGCTTAGCTTGACCCTGGTGGTGGTGGTGGTGAATAGATAGTTGGGGTCGGTCTGAAGGGGAGGGGCTTAGCTTGACCCTGGTGGTGGTGAATGGATGGTTGAGGTCGGTCTGAAGGGGAGTGGCTTAGCTTGACCCTGGTGGTGAATGGATAGTTGGGGTCGGTCTGAAGGGGAGGGGCTTAGCTTGACCCCGGTGGTGTTGGTGAATGGATCGTTGGGGTCGGTCTGAAGGGGAGGGGCTTAGCTTGACCCTGGTGGTGGTGAATGGATAGTTGGGGTCGGTCTGAAGGGGAGGGGCTTAGCTTGACCCTGGTGGTGGTGAATGGATAGTTGCGGTCGGTCTGAAGGGGAGGGGCTTAGCTTGACCCTGGTGGTGGTGAATGGATAGTTGGGGTCGGTCTGAAGGGGAGGGGCTTAGCTTGACCCTGGTGGTGGTGAATGGATAGTTGGGGTCGGTCTGAAGGGGAGTGGCTTAGCTTGACCCTGGTGGTGGTGGTGGTGAATAGATAGTTGGGGTCGGTCTGAAGGGGAGGGGCTTAGCTTGACCCTGGTGGTGGTGAATGGATGGTTGAGGTCGGTCTGAAGGGGAGTGGCTTAGCTTGACCCTGGTGGTGAATGGATAGTTGGGGTCGGTCTGAAGGGGAGGGGCTTAGCTTGACCCCGGTGGTGTTGGTGAATGGATCGTTGGGGTCGGTCTGAAGGGGAGGGGCTTAGCTTGACCCTGGAGTCAGAGGGACAGGAGGTGAAAAGGGGGGGAGGAGGGTTGCGTCGAGTCACCTGAAATGACAGCTGTCAGAGGGGAGAGCAGATTTAAAAGGGTTAGCAGAGCGCTATGATAGGCTTGTGAGAATAGAGCGAATTGATTGGTTAAGCTGGGGAGTGACGCCCCCGATCACTTATTGAGAGTAGTAACATTGGAATATTAAATGAATGAGTAAAGAAGGTCTTCCAAGCTGAACTTGCGCTGAGCTTCATTAGTTATACAAACACCAAAAGTTAGAGTGTAATGTCCAATAAAAAATATAATCAATAAGTAAAATGTCAAATAAAAGATCAAATTGAATACAAATATTTATATAATTTAGGAAGTTTAAATAAAATGTCCAATGAAACATTAAAAATAGTCATATGAACCTTAGTAGTTAAAGTAATCATGTGCATTTGTTTATTTATATACAACATATCAAAAATAACAACCGGAGAGTGGCAGCATGAGCGGTAACATAACCTACACACACGGCTATATTAAAGTTTTTTCCCACTTCCTTTAGCCAAGTTCCTCCGAGTCCGTTCCATTTTTAGACACTTCGCTCTGATTCAGCGGTAAAAATTGAAGGTCCGTTTACGCCGGTTGCTAAGCAACATCGTTATGGGGAAATGAAAGTCTGCGTCCAAATGGTTGGAAGATAAGGAGGAAGAGCAATCAATACTGTATATAGTCAATGTGAGGTCAAATGTGTTGCCAAGGTAACCGGTTAAAACTCCAAGTGGTGATGAGGTCTTAAAATGTATGGAAAGGGTCTTAAAAGGTTTTACATTTGACTTCAAGATCCCTGATTTATGCCTAAAAATAGCATAATAGGAGACCTTTAAGAAAAATATCAAAGAAAACTTGGTTTGATTTCTATATTTGAAAATGTATTATCATTTTTTAGTTTTTTTTGGGGATCCAATATTCTAATATAAATTAAATTTGGTTTCAAATTCCCATCCCTAGTATAGATTGCACAGTTATTAACGGCAAAGAGCCAGGGTCTTTCGGGGGTTGTTGTCCCCTCCAGAGGCGGCATGTTGAAAGTTGAGGAACTGTGATTCTGGCATTGAGACATAAGAGCCTCTGAGTATCCGCTCAGTGGCCCAGATAAACACTCCAAAGGTCAGAGGTCATACTGTATCAGTAAAAGAGGGAGTCACCGTCACGTGGCATGGATAACATTAATGTGATCAATTACACGTTACTCAACAAGAGAGAAAAAGCCCCCCCCCCCCGCCCATTCACAATTTTAAGGGATTATTGATCAAATCCACTGACTGTAAACTGAACTATTGATCTGTCATCATGTTTACAATTTTTTTAATATGTTTTTTGTTTGTTTATTTGCAGGTTGGTGTCGACTGTGCACGCTCTGATCGTGGGTTTGTTCTGTCTGTACATCCTGTGGTTCGATCACGTGGTCAACGCCGATCCCGTCTGGTAAGAGGAACAGAAAGTTAATTTATAAACAAAACCTCAAATCACAGTAGTAGCAGAAATTAAATTTAGCTGATCATCAACTCCTACACACGACTATGTGATGTGGTTTTAAAAAAAATACACTTTATAAGATAAAATAGGATAAGATTTACTTTATTGATCCCAATTTGGTACATTTTGGTACATAATGACAAATTAAAAGAATTCTAAAATATAAACATCTCAAAATAGAAATAAAACGGTTTTATTAAGTCTGTATTAAAGAAATGGCAAAAGATTTGTATCTCACGCGTAAAATCCACTGAGGGTAGATGTGGCAGGATACGATCTCTTAAAGTGACAGTGCGCAATTACTGTTGCTATTTATTCATTTTTATTTTTTTACTTATTTGCCCCTTTGTTTGTTTGTTTGTTCACCATGTAAAGCGGCCTTGGGTCCCTAGAAAGGCGCTCTACAAGTTGAATCTATTATTATTGTTGTAAATGTTTAATATTAAGCTTAAATTCAAAACTCAGTAAAACATACTTTTCCATTATGATTACTGAACTGTGCTTAAATTCAAAAGTTTGGACTCTAAATGTACATCTTTGAGGAAAAATATAGGGAAACTTTGAGAAAAATCACCTTGTCTCTTACAAGCGATGTCATACATTGTAATAAAGCAGGATAATGTGAGACATGCAAGCAAATACAACCCTCTAAACACTCTGAGACTGTGAACACCAACACATTATGCTTTGTCATTCTAGCAGGGTAAATAAAAAATGTGTGAAAGCCTCAGGCGCTTTTTAGGAGGAACCCGTCTCCTCACATCTGCCTTTTCCAACTGGCAACCATGACTAGCTCACGAGGGAATGAGGGTGGAAACGGATGACGATGGGAGGTGGGAGGTAGTGAAGCATCGTCACTTTAATACCTTTGGAGAGATGCGGGTGGATCTGATGTGTCAACAAAGTCTCCGGAGAGTTGTACTCTGAGTGGATTTAGCCTCTGATTACTGTCTCCTCTCTGTCTTCCACTCTCGCTGCTATCTGCATCGATGAATCCTGCAAGAAGAGGGATTTAGGATTTAGGAGACTTGAAAGTTAGCATTGCTAGGGCTCCCTAGCCAAAGAAACTATGGGATTTTTACTTTGGATTTGGGGATATTGTAGGAAACTAGAGAATGCAATTCCTGAAGAAATTGCTAGTGGGAATGCTTTATGCTGAAAAGCTGACGCTGAATTGCTAATGCTGAAAAGTAATGTGTAAGAAGAAAGTGAAGAATTTAGATTGAAATGATACATGAACACTGGGAGCTTGAATGTGTGATAAGAGAAGAAAAGAAAGTAAAGAAGCTTGAAAAAGCAGTAGAATATTTGAACTCCAAACTATTAAACTAACTTGATGGCAAATTATCTGTCGCCATGGCAACGGTATTTGATGACACCACGCTTAGATATGTTGATGGCTGCATCGTTGCCAAACCTGTGAAGTTTTGGGCTGTTCGGAGAATTTTCACTGAAGTTATGAGAACCGTGTTTCATGGAGAGCATTGTGTTGCTATGGCAACGGCATTTGAAGAAATCTCAAAACTTTCCCATAGATGTCTTCCCGGCTGGACTGTTAGCACACGTGAAGTTTTAGCACGTTTTGACCATTTTCATAGAAGTTATAGCAATATCGTGCTTTATTGCAAGGGATTGCAATGCCATGGCAACAGCTTTTGAGGAAAACTCACTAATGGCACATCGACATGTTGAGGGCTGGACCATTAAAGGTAGGGTATGTAAGTTTGAGAAACCGGCTCGAGATACACTTTTTGTTATATTCCATGGAATGCTCTTAACATCCCGATAGCAATGAATATCTTAAGTGCTTTGACAACAAATCCATAAAAAAACGTCATCTGTGGAAGCCGTAGTGCTGTAAAAAGCACGACCAATCATTTTAGCCGGCCCAGCTAAAATAACTGGATGGCCTACCTGCCTGTCAGCCTTCCATCTGTGCACAAACTTATCTCGTGCCCTCATTGGTCATGTGCGCGTTCGTGTGTGTTGGAGGAGGGGCTCTATAAGGAAGTGGCAGATTTTCTCCGGTCGTGTATTTTCAAATTCTAGCGATCTCGAGCCGGTTTCTCAAACTTACATACCCTATCTTTAACTGTCATCTGAAGTCTGGTGGTGTGTTGACCATTTTCATATCGGTTACGATAACATTGTGTTTTTTTCCATGGAAACGGCATATGATGACACCCCATAATTAACATAGAGCTGTTGAGGGCCGGACCATTAACCATTATCTGATGTCTGGTGCTGTTTTAGACCATTTGCATAGGTATCACGACAACATTGTGTTTTTTGGTGAGGGATGCGTTTCCATGGAAACAGCTTATGGTGAGATCTCAGATTTGGCGTAGAGCTGTTGAGGCATGGATCGGTGATATACAAGCGAAGTTTGGGGGACGATCGGACCATGTCCATTGGAGTTGCAGCGACATTGTGTTTTATGGCGAGGGATGCGTTTCCATGGAAACGGCATATGATGACACCCCATAATTGACGTAGAGCTGTCGAAGGCAGGACCATTAACCATTATCTGAAGTCTGCTGCTGTTTTATGGCGAGGGATGCGTTGCCATAGTAACACCACATTACATAACATCAGATTTGATGTAGAGCTGTGTTAACCGTTATCTGAAGTCTGCTGCTCTGAGCATGTCAGTTGGAGTTATGACATCATCGTGTTCCATGACACGGAGCTAACGACGTGTCCAGAGATCAAAGGTTTCCATGGTGATCAGTGAGAGGAGAGCATTTGCATTGTTCTGAATGAGAGATAAACCTCTTGCATGTGAACGTTTTGTTGAAGAACCGTAACAGATATCAGTGAAATTTCAAAGCGTGAAGCATGTCAAGGAAATTGAGCATCTGAATTGTACTTTTTGTGTACTTTCGGGTTAATAATGTGGCCTTTTTGGCAGATTAACTAAAGGTGTGCGGCTGCTGTGGTGGCAAAATTAAATCTGTCCTCACTGACATCACGCACTCTAAAATCTGAAGAAGGCCTCTTTACCAAGGTCTGAACAATGTTTAATATTTCTAAAAGTATGAATCAGATTTTAAAAGTTGTGTTACACCAATAATGTCAGACAGATGTGTAACATTTTAAAGTTGGAATGAGGTTTCTGAGTGAAAGTATGAAGGAGCAGTTAGCAGTTGAAGTTGCATGAAGATTGTTGAAGTCTGAAGAGTTCTCCATTGACTTCCATGTTAAAAATGTGATGTATTATGGGATGTATCTCTGGAATTATGAAAGTTATGAATGAGAAAAGTAATAGCCATCGATTCCCGACCGAGCTGAACGTTTTGATGTTCGAACAGAGTTTCTGCGATGTGGAATGTGGGAGAAGAAGAGGCGCAAGATAACCCGGCAGAATAATAAAGATTTTCGTGCGTCGAATAACAGATAGTTGGAAAGCTGTATCAGCATTCCCACTAAATAAATGGCGAACACACTTTTATGATACTTGCATGTTTTGTTCTGCAGAATCATTTCCACATATTAACAACACTTTATGATTTTTTTTTTTTTAAGCCTAAATGGAAAATAGGCAGAAGTAAAAATCTAACGTTAGGCACCGCTAAGCTAAAGGAGGCTAATGTTGGGCTATAAAGGAATTACAGCGCGGTCACATGACTTCACGTCACCACCGCTAAGCTAAAGGCGGCTAATATTCCTTGTAGTCTCAATTAGCCACTTGTTAGCAACTGCTGTTTTTCAGACATATAAAAGATTCAGACATTCAGCAGTGGGGTATTTACTGACGTATTTTATGTCGTAGAAGATACCGAGAACTTCTCGTAGGCTTGTGTTAACCACAGACCTTATTATTTAAAAAAAAAAAAAAACGCTGACTTCAAGAACATGAAACTGGAAGTGGTGAAATGCATTGATTTCTGGGTTTTTATGACCCATTCCTGCACCACCCTATATCCCTCCTTTCCAATAACTTGATCATCCTTTTTAAAGAGGCCCTATTCTGCTTTTGCGGTTTTTACATTTCCTGCAGTGTGTTATATATGTTGACCAATCACAACAGCGCCGGCCAGCTAACCAATCAGAGCAGATTGGAGGTGCTGCAGCACAGGCAGTATGAGAAAAATAAAGAGCTTTTTGAACATTAAAGCATGGAGACACTACATACTGATATACACCTGAACATCAGCAGGAGAGGACTCTTTAAAGTAGAGACACTACATACTGATATACACCTGAACATCAGCAGGAGGGGACTCTTTAAAGTAGAGACTCTACATACTGATATACTCCTGAACATCAGCAGGAGAGGACTCTTTAAAGTAGAGACACTACATACTGATATACACCTGAACATCAGCAGGAGGGGACTCTTTAAAGTAGAGACACTACATACTGATATACATCTGAACATCAGCAGGAGGGGACTCTTTAAAGTAGAGACACTACATACTGATATACACCTGAACATCAGCAGGAGAGGACTCTTTAAAGTAGAGACACTACATACTGATATACACCTGAACATCAGCAGGAGAGGACTCTTTAAAGTAGAGACACTACATACTGATATACACCTGAACATCAGCAGGAGAGGACTCTTTAAAGTAGAGACACTACATACTGATATACACCTGAACATCAGCAGGAGAGGACTCTTTAAAGTAGAGACACTACATACTGATATACACCTGAACATCAGCAGGAGAGGACTCTTTAAAACTCTTCATATTTCCTTATTCTTGCCACACTTCCTCCTCTGCTTCGCTCTCCTTCCGTTTCCTCTCTAGCAGACTAGAGATCCTCCAACAAGGCTCCTTTTCATAGCAAACAACAGCAGCCTAGTGCTCTTAAACCCCCTCCTTCCCACTTTCTCTCTCGTCACGAAACCCCCCCTCCTCCTCTATCTGTCCGTTGTACCCGACATCTCCTTCTGTCGAATCAATGCCGTACACCTCCTCGCTCTTATTGTCTCCGTGTCGCCGATGGAGCGAGAAAAGAGAAATGTGGGGGGTGGGTAAACAGCTACGGGGGGGAGAAACAAAACGGGGGGGCTTTTTTCTCCCTCCTCCTGCTAGAAATCATCATCTGTTCAGGTGCTTAATGTCTTGTATGCAAGGCTCTTTGTTTTAACCTATTGTGTAGGAAAATGCACTTATTTCTATCATTAAATCTCGTGGAAATACTGGCTGCACAATTAATACAGTTTATAGAAATTACAATAGTGCTATATTTAAATGTACAATATTTAGCACTCAAAAAGCAAATGTAATCAAATGTATTTCGTGCACTTGTTTAACATTATTGTATTAGGGTTATTAGGTTAGTTTAAATCAAAAATATTAAGTAGAATTGAGTTAAAATTAATGTATTTTGCTTCTAACTAACCTGAAACACCTATACAAAATATATTTAATCAAATGTTGTTAAAATTCTAGTTTTATTAAATTATTTTGGACTTGCTGAGATATCCTGGCCCTTTTTTAAATATTAATTTGATACAGATCCTTTTAAAGAAATGAATATATTTACATATCATATTTTTCAATAACAATGATGCAAAATATTCATTCCCTCCATTATCATGAATGAAATAGCAATATGAGTCAAAATCATCCCCAAGTTATTTTTAGTGGTGCACGATAGTTATCGGCCCGATATTAGGAATTATGACGTCATCCCGATAAAACCCGATAAAAGTATTAATAGCTCCGATAATATACAATATATTTTTTGGGTAAAAAAGTCCTGCGGTGTGGGTGGATTGGGATGAGGGGCGCTTGTTTTTCACTCGGCTCCTCCCGTTTTGCCAGTACTGTGGTGTTAGTGGTTTAGGAAGAGGGGAGTTCTTCACAAATCCAGCGCCCCCTAACTCATGCCTGGCTGTGACGTAGATGGTGTGCGGCCGTGAAGCCAGGACAGGAAACAAACATGTCGTCGGTGTGAGGGATTCATTTTGTCTTTACTTAAGATATTTGACCTTTCGGCCTGTTGACATTTACGACGAAGCCTAAGTCTGTTATCTGTCTTAAGGAATGGGAAGTTTCAGCTATTGCTGACATTATCAGTTTTATGACCGGTCAACTCTCGGTCACAGAGCCATAGAGTCAGGTAGTGATTCAGTGCCTCCAGGTGCTCACGTACACCTTCCCCCAATGTGTGGGTTGACTCTTAGTGAAGCTAGTTAAAAGGTCTACCAAGATGACAGGCTGATCCGATTTGACATGGCAACCCACCCGTGCAGTCAGAACCCTTGACTGTGACTTGTGATGTGAAATTCTCCGGCCGATGCTTGTATTAAATCTCAGTGTTTGACATCAGAACTCCTGCTCGCCCGTGTCTCCTTCATGAGTCGGTGACTCCCACCGCATTGCTACACAGAAGTTTCCCTTACAGTCGGTAGTATGGGACTATTTCAAAGTTTCAGAGTTGGATAGTTCGCTTGCTATTTGTATTAACAGATGCAATGCAGAAGTTCCACGAGGAGGGAAGAAGGCAACGCGCTATAATACTTCCAACCTGATTAGTCGCCCGAAACATCGCCATCGCTACGATGGTGTGTTAAAAGCGTACGAAGTTGGGGACCTTCCGAGTAAATCGCCAGAACGCCGACACCTCCTCATCTCCACCGCTCCCATGTTTTCTTTTTGTGTTGCCATAAGTTATTCTCTCTCCGTTGGTGCGCTGGGCTAATAATGCTAATGCCAGAAAATACAATGGCGGCTTCACAAAACGTTTCAGAGTTTTACGGGCCGTGGTTTGCAATCCGCCTAGCCAATCAGACATATGAACCATTACGGCCCGTCCACACTACAGCTTCGACAGCTTCAAAAACGGTTTCCAACGCGTCTGCCCATTCACTTTGAATGGGGTGACGTCTGAAAATCTGACAGCTCAAGCCGTAGCCAATCAAACCGCGTCTAAGCTGGGAGAGATATCCCGCCGTTCATTTCTATATTTCAAAAAAAGATGGGGGAGAAACTAATTAACGCCGTAGCAAATCACCCGGTTTTGTTTGACCAGACCCTCTTCACCTCCCGGGATACAGACCGGAGGAACCAGGCATGGAGGGAGGTGGCAGAGACAGTGGGTGAAACTGGTAGGTTTTCGCCTGTTTGGGGAGTTTATTTATATATATATATATATATATATATATATATATATATATATTGCTCCCATAAAATCCGCGGGGTTTTTTGCTTCGTATGTCGGGGGCTGGAGATTCATGTGATTGGTTGTTGGTCGCGTTGCTCGAATAAAATCCCCAAGCTTCAGACACGCCCAGCTCCAAGCTTTTTTTTGAAGCTGTAGTGTGGACGCTCCGTTACATCCCTTTTTAGTCCCTGCTCTCTTGCACTCGGGGTGAAATGGTTCGCAAAAAACAGTTCTAGTTCCAGATCGTTTTGGTGTGAACGCAAAACCCCACTAACTATCGGAACTGTTCCTGGGAAAAGTACTGCGGTGTGAAAGCGCCTATTTGAATTCCTTCAGCTCCCAAGAAGAAAAGGCGATTTATATTAGGAAACGTTTTCTTTGTTAGCGTAATATCTGTGTTCCTACTTAAGTCTCAACAGTTTGCTATGACTGTGCGTTTCCTCAGTCCCTTCCATTGCTACATTTCCCAACTTATCCCCCACTTGCACCTTGTGTCCTAATGCCTCTAAAAGCTCACCTTGTTACAAGCGATAATTCTCCAGTCAATCTGGTTGTATTGCAGCATCACTAAGAGGTTTCACACAGCCGCATTGTTCTCGTTCTGAATAAACTGCTTTCAGTGTCACTCAGCCCGGCTGTTATTATAATCCCTTCTGTTAACAAGTGCTGCATTTTTCTTGATTAGCTTCTCTGGACTCGACACGTACAGCAATGGGATGAGTTAAGGCAAGGGTGTTCAAACTTTTTTCACCGAGTGCCACATACAGAAAAATATGGTTTATTCCCATTTCGCCCCAACAGCAGCCTCTGATTTGTCAACAGACGTCATGCATCATTAGATCTATAAACTCTAACCATAACCCTAAGACCCACGACCAAGCAAAACAAGTATAATATCTTATGTGGCCTAATGTACAAAAGGAGCGAAATGGGAAGACACCGAAAAATATCCGAAGGGCTGGGCCACTCACTAGAGAGGTTTATTGCCTCATAAGTGAAGTTATAAGTTAGCAAAATCAATTAAATGTAGGTAAATGATGCTTAATACTTGAATATGGGTTTCATTTATGTAGTCGGCAGCTCATTCCTTAAAACAGAAGCCTCAGGTTGATTGTAATAAGAGGAAGTATGAAGAGTATATTTCAAGTAATTGGGTTTTTTTCTTATCACCTTCGATTTGATAGAAAATGTTTTCAACTTTGATTGATGGAATTTATTTGAAAAGTGGGCTTATTAACACATGAATACTACTGAGTAATATATGTGTACATATATATTTAAGAACTACAAGACGAGCACATGTTTCATTTGTGGGCAATACTCTATTATAGTTTTTGTTGTAGTTTGGACACTCCCGCAAGAACACTTTTTATATTCTTGTCATTACGTTACTAGCTGATGCTATTCGCCAAACCAACGTACAATAAGTGCAATAAAACGAGTAGATGCAAGAAACCTGCAAGTATATTGGCTTTTAAATGTCCGAACCATTTTAAGCGCTACATGCAGATTTATTTAATTATAAATTGGCGGAGTTAAAACGGGTGGGTTTTGAGACCGAAGATCTGTAGTCGTTTACTTCTCTATTGCTCTCGTTTAAACTTTATATCTTTGACTTGTAGCAGAACAGACGGTGGGAACTAACATCTGGGAATGTGTTTAAATGTATTTATTTTTCAGTAAAGTAAGCTGAGCAAACAGCATTGTAGAAAAAGTATGTTTAGCGTGGAAATGCTCTCGTCTTTTACACTTTTTCTTCAATACCTTTCGCTCCTTTAAGTAACTTTGATTATAGTTTAATCCAGTTAAATGCTGGTCATTTTAGATTGAATGCATGTGAAGCTACAAAAGTACACTTAATTAATGTTGATATCTCAAGCGTAGGGATGCAAAGTTAACCAGATGTTATTCAAATTGCAATATTTAAATCAGTGATTAAAATATATTTGGTAAGGCAAAACCTGTGTAAATGTCTGAATGAAGTGGCGCTGCAGCGAAGTCCTGGACTACAAAATGTATTTAACTTAATGAAAGCATTTTGCATGACTAGCCACTCATGTTTCACACTTCCTGGGTAAAGACCTCCATATCTCCCTCTATCCCACTCCTGACATTGTTAGTGGAGCGTGGGTTCACTCGCTGTACATTTAATTTCACTGAAGCTGCTTCACCCTGATGTGATTATCAGGAAGCCTTTGGACTCTGTGACTATCACTCCCTCAGATAGGAGGGGCGTTATCCAATCTTATATCTGATGGCTGAGGTTCTGAGTGCATAGGTAACGAGATACAGCTGATCAGTTAACAGGAGGAGAACATGGTTGTAAATCAGGCATCAGATTAGTTACATAATCAGAGAAAGCTTTGGTAAGAACGTGACCAAGCAGTGATGACGTATTTTTATAAATATTGCAGAAAATAAGCAGTGTGGCAAACACACTTGTATGATACTCACATGTTTAATTAAGCAGGATAATCTCCACATATTAACATCACTTTTATATATGTTGAAGCTTAAATGCAATCTCCAGAAGTAAAAAGCTAACGTTATGGTTTTAAAGAAACTACAGCACGGTCACATGACTTCACGTCACCACCGCTAAGCTAAAGGAGGCTAATGTTGGGCTATAAAGGAACTACAGCACGGTCACATGACTTCACGTCACCACCGCTAAGCTAAAGGTGGCTAATGTTGGGCTATAAAGGAACTACAGCACGGTCACATGACTTCACGTCGCCTCCGCTAAGCTAAAGGAGGCTAATGTTGAACATTTAGTTGTCTCATTTAGACACTTTTATGACGCATCAAATACAAATCTTGTTAGCTTGTGTTACCCATAGTCCTAATTTCTGGCATGTTGCCAAAACAGGCTGCCTTACATGGTAAACAAACAAACAAACAAAAGGGGCAAATGATGAAGTAAAAAAAATGAAATAAATAGCAGTCATGTTTACTGGTTTTAGGACTCATTCCTGCACCACTTTATTGTTAAACATTCAAATGTACTCACTTACAGCAAAGACAGGTGTGTGTGTGTGTGTGTGTGTGTGTGTGTGTGTGTGTGTGTGTGTGTGTGTGTGTGTGTGTGTGTGTGTGTGTGTGTGTGTGTGTGTGTGTGTGTGTGTGTGTGTGTGTGTGTGTGTGTGTGTGTGTGTGTGTGTGTGTGTGTGTGTGTGTGTGGTGTGTGTGTGTGTGTGTGTGTGTGTGTGTGTGTGTGTGTGTGTGTGTGTGTGTGTGTGTGTGTGTGTGTGTGTGTGTGTGTGTGTGTGTGTGTGTGTGTGTGTGTGTGTGTGTGTGTGTGTGTGTGTGTGTGTGTGTGTGTGTGTGTGTGTGTGTGTGTGTGGTGTGTGTGTGTGTGTGTGTGTGTGTGTGTGTGTGTGTGTGTGTGTGTGTACAAGGACACCTGCCGGTTACCGGAGCTAAAGCTAAATTACTGTTTGTTCCGAAACAAAAATGGATGTCACGGTAACACCGATGTTCTCGTCAAGGTTATTCTCGGTTTAAATGTTCAGTTGGTTTCCATTTTACTTTCAGAGTGACATTTTATTTAGTTTTTTTTTCAGAATGGTTCATTTTCTTGGTGGTTTCAGGCTCGGCGTCTTTCAGATAACGAAAACGTGTGGAGCCCAATGTTCATGTGACTGGTTGGAAGGGTGTAGCAGCTACATTTTTTTTGATGGCATTTGTGCTTGCAAGACAAATTAGTTTCCAACTGGGTAAACTCACATCTTAAAGTCGAACATTAACTCTGTATTAAAGATCAACGTTTCCTTTACACTTTGAGCAATTATCACAATGATCAATTACAACAACTTGTAAACTCAGAAATTAGGACCTTGTTTTAGTTTCAGGGATATCTCAGTAAAATGTGGCAACGTGCAAATGTCTCTTCTTCATCAACATGTGTCCCCTCTTCTTCATGTCTCTTCTACATCAACACGTGTCCCCTCTTCTTCATGTCTCTTCTACATCAACATGTGTCCCCTCTTCTCCATGTCTCTTCTACATCAACATGTGTCCCCTCTTCTCCATGTCTCTTCTTCATCAACATGTGTCCCCTCTTCTTCATGTCTCTTCTACATCAACATGTGTCCCCTCTTCTTCATGTCTCTTCTACATCAACATGTGTCCCCTCTTCTCCATGTCTCTTCTTCATCAACACGTGTCCCCTCTTCTTCATGTCTCTTCTACATCAACATGTGTCCCCTCTTCTTCATGTCTCTTCTTCATCAACATGTGTCCCCTCTTCTTCATGTCTCCTCTACATCAACATGTGTCCCCTCTTCTTCATGTCTCTTCTACATCAACATGTGTCCCCTCTTCTTCATGTCTCCTCTACATCAACATGTGTCCCCTCTTCTTCATGTCTCTTCTACATCAACATGTGTCCCTCTTCTTCATGTCTCTTCTACATCAACATGTGTCCCCTCTTCTTCATGTCTCTTCTACATCAACATGTGTCCCCTCTTCTTCATGTCTCTTCTACATCAACATGTGTCCCCTCTTCTTCACGTCTCTTCTACATCAACATGTGTCCCCTCTTCTTCATGTCTCTTCTACATCAACATGTGTCCCCTCTTCTTCATGTCTCTTCTACATCAACATGTGTCCCCTCTTCTCCATGTCTCTTCTACATCAACACGTGTCCCCTCTTCTTCACGTCTCTTCTACATCAACATGTGTCCCCTCTTCTTCATGTCTCTTCTACATCAACATGTGTCCCCTCTTCTTCATGTCTCCTCTACATCAACATGTGTCCCCTCTTCTTCATGTCTCTTCTACATCAACATGTGTCCCCTCTTCTTCATGTCTCTTCTACATCAACATGTGTCCCCTCTTCTTCATGTCTCTTCTACATCAACATGTGTCCCCTCTTATTCATGTCTCTTCTACATCAACATGTGTCCCCTCTTCTTCATGTCTCTTCTACATCAACATGTGTCCCCTCTTCTTCATGTCTCTTCTACATCAACATGTGTCCCCTCTTCTTCATGTCTCTTCTACATCAACATGTGTCCCCTCTTCTCCATGTCTCTTCTACATCAACATGTGTCCCCTCTTCTTCATGTCTCTTCTACATCAACATGTGTCCCCTCTTCTTCACGTCTCTTCTACATCAACATGTGTCCCCTCTTCTTCATGTCTCTTCTACATCAACATGTGTCCCCTCTTCTTCATGTCTCTTCTTCATCAACATGTGTCCCCTCTTCTTCATGTCTCCTCTACATCAACATGTGTCCCCTCTTCTTCATGTCTCTTCTACATCAACATGTGTCCCCTCTTCTCATGTCTCTTCTTCATCAACATGTGTCCCCTCTTCTTCATGTCTCTTCTACATCAACATGTGTCCCCTCTTCTTCATGTCTCTTCTACATCAACATGTGTCCCCTCTTCTTCATGTCTCTTTACATCAACACGTGTCCCCTCTTCTTCATGTCTCTTCTACATCAACATGTGTCCCCTCTTCTTCATGTCTCTTCTACATCAACATGTGTCCCCTCTTCTTCATGTCTCTTCTACATCAACACGTGTCCCCTCTTCTTCATGTCTCTTACATCAACATGTGTCCCCTCTTCTTCATGTCTCTTCTACATCAACATGTGTCCCCTCTTCTTCATGTCTCTTCTACATCAACATGTGTCCCCTCTTCTTCATGTCTCTTCTACATCAACATGTGTCCCCTCTTCTTCATGTCTCTTCTACATCAACATGTGTCCCCTTTTCTTCATGTCTCTCCTACATCATGTGTCCCCTCTTCTTCATGTCTCTTCTACATCAACATGTGTCCCCTCTTCTTCATGTCTCTTCTACATCAACATGTGTTCCCTCTTTTTCTTGTCTCTTACATCAACATGTGTCCCCTCTTCTTCATGTCTCTTCTACATCAACATGTGTCCCCTCTTCTCCATGTCTCTTCTACATCAACATGTGTCCCCTCTTCCTCATGTCTCTTCTACATCAACATGTTGTCCCCTCTTCTCCATGTCTCTTCTACATCAACATGTGTCCCCTCTTCTCCATGTCTATTCTACATCAACATGTGTCCCCTCTTCTTCATGTCTCTTCTACATCAACATGTGTCCCCTCTTCTTCATGTCTCTTCCACATCAACATGTGTCCCCTCTTCTTCATGTCTCTTCTACATCAACATGTGTCCCCTCTTCTACATCAACATGTGTCCCCTCTGTGGAAAGAGACTCTGAAAGTTTCAGGAACAAAGATTCTCTCTCTTTTTGATCCATTTCTATAAAAACCTGTCTGAAAATGAGCTGATCAGATTTTGTCCACTTTATGATGTCATAACGATGTGTTGTCTTGTGTAACCATTAGCCAATCAGCAACCAAGGTAACCCCCCCCCCCCTTATCACCTGAATCTCCTCCTTGCCGGTTACCGGAGCTAAAGCTAAATTACTGTTTGTTCCGAAACAAAAATGGATGTCACGGTAACACCGATGTTCTCGTCAAGGTTATTCTCGGTTTAAATGTTCAGTTGGTTTCCATTTTACTTTCAGAGTGACATTTTATTTAGTTTTTTTTTCAGAATGGTTCATTTTCTTGGTGGTTTCAGGCTCGGCGTCTTTCAGATAACGAAAACGTGTGGAGCCCAATGTTCATGTGACTGGTTGGAAGGGTGTAGCAGCTACATTTTTTTTGATGGCATTTGTGCTTGCAAGACAAATTAGTTTCCAACTGGGTAAACTCACATCTTAAAGTCGAACATTAA
The DNA here is from genome assembly GCF_902827115.2 of Pseudochaenichthys georgianus. Taxonomy (NCBI): domain Eukaryota; kingdom Metazoa; phylum Chordata; class Actinopteri; order Perciformes; family Channichthyidae; genus Pseudochaenichthys; species Pseudochaenichthys georgianus. The sequence goes on along the minus strand of NC_047510.2, from coordinate 34,304,754 downwards.
CTCTGTATTAAAGATCAACGTTTCCTTTACACTTTGAGCAATTATCACAATGATCAATTACAACAACTTGTAAACTCAGAAATTAGGACCTTGTTTTAGTTTCAGGGATTATCTCAGTAAAATGTGGCAACGTGCAAATGTCTCTTCTTCATCAACATGTGTCCCCTCTTCTTCATGTCTCTTCTACATCAACATGTGTCCCCTCTTCTTCATGTCTCTTCTACATCAACATGTGTCCCCTCTTCTCCATGTCTCTTCTACATCAACATGTGTCCCCTCTTCTTCATGTCTCTTCTACATCAACATGTGTCCCCTCTTCTTCATGTCTCTTCTACATCAACATGTGTCCCCTCTTCTTCATGTCTCTTCTACATCAACATGTGTCCCCTCTTCTCCATGTCTCTTCTTCATCAACATGTGTCCCCTCTTCTTCATGTCTCTTCTACATCAACATGTGTCCCCTCTTCTTCATGTCTCTTCTTCATCAACATGTGTCCCCTCTTCTTCATGTCTCTTCTACATCAACATGTGTCCCCTCTTCTTCATGTCTCTTCTACATCAACATGTGTCCCCTCTTCTTCATGTCTCTTCTACATCATCATTTGTCCCCTCTTCTTCATGTCTCTTCTACATCAACATGTGTCCCCTCTTCTTCATGTCTCTTCTACATCAACATGTGTCCCCTCTTCTTCATGTCTCTTCTACATCAACATGTGTCCCCTCTTCTTCATGTCTCTTCTACATCAACATGTGTCCCCTCTTCTTCATGTCTCTTCTACATCAACATGTGTCCCCTCTTCTTCATGTCTCTTCTACATCAACATGTGTCCCCTCTTCTTCATGTCTCTTCTACATCAACATGTGTCCCCTCTTCTCATGTCTCTTCTACATCAACATGTGTCCCCTCTTCTTCATGTCTCTTCTACATCAACATGTGTCCCCTCTTCTTCATGTCTCTTCTACATCAACATGTGTCCCCTCTTCTTCATGTCTCTTCTACATCAACATGTGTCCCCTCTTCTTCATGTCTCTTCTACATCAACATGTGTCCCCTCTTCTTCATGTCTCTTCTACATCAACATGTGTCCCCTCTTCTTCATGTCTCTTCTACATCAACATGTGTCCCCTCTTCTTCATGTCTCTTCTACATCAACATGTGTCCCCTCTTCTTCATGTCTCTTCTACATCAACATGTGTCCCCTCTTCTTCATGTCTCTTCTACATCAACATGTGTCCCCTCTTCTTCATGTCTCTTCTACATCAACATGTGTCCCCTCTCTCCATGTCTCTTCTACATCAACATGTGTCCCCTCTTCTTCATGTCTCTTCTACATCAACATGTGTCCCCTCTTCTTCATGTCTCTTCTACATCAACATGTGTCCCCTCTTCTTCATGTCTCCTCTACATCAACATGTGTCCCCTCTTCTTCATGTCTCTTCTACATCAACATGTGTCCCCTCTTCTTCATGTCTCTTCTACATCAACATGTGTCCCCTCTTCTTCATGTCTCTTCTACATCACCATGTGTCCCCTCTTCTTCATGTCTCTTCTACATCAACATGTGTCCCCTCTTCTTCATGTCTCTTCTACATCAACATGTGTCCCCTCTTCTTCATGTCTCTTCTACATCAACATGTGTCCCCTCTTCTTCATGTCTCTTTACATCAACATGTGTCCCCTCTTCTTCATGTCTCTTCTACATCAACATGTGTCCCCTCTTCTTCATGTCTCTTCTACATCAACATGTGTCCCCTCTTCTTCATGTCTCTTCTACATCAACATGTGTCCCCTCTTCTTCATGTCTCTTACATCAACACGTGTCCCCTCTTCTTCATGTCTCTTCTACATCAACATGTGTCCCCTCTTCTTCATGTCTCTTCTACATCAACATGTGTCCCCTCTTCTTCATGTCTCTTACATCAACACGTGTCCCCTCTTCTTCATGTCTCTTACATCAACACGTGTCCCCTCTTCTTCATGTCTCTTCTACATCAACATGTGTCCCCTCTTCTTCATGTCTCTTCTACATCAACATGTGTCCCCTCTTCTTCATGTCTCTTCTACATCAACATGTGTCCCCTCTTCTTCATGTCTCTTACATCAACACGTGTCCCCTCTTCTTCATGTCTCTTCTACATCAACATGTGTCCCCTCTTCTTCATGTCTCTTCTACATCAACATGTGTCCCCTCTTCTTCATGTCTCTTCTACATCAACATGTGTCCCCTCTTCTCCATGTCTCTTCTACATCAACATGTGTCCCCTCTTCTTCATGTCTCTTCTACATCAACATGTGTCCCCTCTTCTTCATGTCTCTTCTACATCAACATGTGTCCCCTCTTCTTCATGTCTCTTCTACATCAACATGTGTCCCCTCTTCTTCATGTCTCCTCTACATCAACATGTGTCCCCTCTTCTACATCAACATGTGTCCCCTCTGTGGAAAGAGACTCTCAAAGTTTCAGGAACAAAGATTCTCTCTCTTTTTGATCCATTTCTATAAAAACCTGTCTGAAAATGAGCTGATCAGATTTTGTCCACTTTATGATGTCATAACGATGTGTTGTCTTGGTAACCATTAGCCAATCAGCAACCAAGGTAACCCCCCCCCTTATCACCTGAATCTCCTCTAGAGATCCATTGAGTTCTTTGTAACCAAATGTCTCTCAGAGGGGCGTGGGGAGGGGCTCCTTATTTTCATCTAAAGTAACAGACAGAGAATCAGCACTTTGGAAACAGGGCTGAAACAGAGAGGATTATGGGTAATGCTGTAATGATCTGTTTGGTGTTTCAGCCAATCAGAGACAGGCTCTGGATATATCTGAGAGCTAAAATTAAGCACTTTTTAAGACGCACACATTTTCAAAAGCCCGTGAGGAACATATCCACAGTATTTTACTGTATATCTGTAGAGTGCAATGTTCATTGACAATACATATTGTTGTTTTTGAATTGTACTTTCTTTATTTGATTGGCAGTCAGTTGTTGATTACATGCAGACGTTTGAGTAAACAGTTATTTTGTGTTTTTTTGCAATTATTGAGTGTATTTTAATGTGTTATATACCTCGGGCTGTGGGAAACAGTATTTCGATCTTTCTGTGTGTACAAACATATTTTGAGATTGACAGTAAAGTTGACTTGGACTACTTTGACTTAGATATTGAAGTAGCCTAGTAGCTGTATCTATCACACTAATTCATAAAGCAAGTTAGACATGTTGAAGTTCCGGACCTTTGCATGGGGACATTTCCTCTAACTGGACCTCGTTGAATTTTAGTGGAATACCCCTATTGTAGTTAAAGCTCTGTGTTGAATGTTTCTTTAACAACGTGTTCTTTGTTTTCCGCAGGGGCGACCCCAGTCTCGTCAAGCTAAATGTAGCCATAACCTGTGGCTACCTCCTTTACGGTGAGATGATTTCTGTTTGTACTGTTTCCACCGGTGCAAAGTCCATGTCATTCAATGTGTAGCCTACAGTGTAAGCACACAAAGAAAAGCGGTATGTAATCTGAATTTCACTGATTATATGTCAGGTTTAAAATAACACCGATCCGCACTTTAATATGTGAATAAACGCATGCATTCAACCAAAAACACACACATTAGTACGTACTGTATAAGTTAACAATGTCATAACATCCTGTGTAGTAGTTTTTATCTCCCCTGTGTACATACAAAGTCATTGATATACTAAGTGCTCAATTGTATATCAATTACGAACCACAACACCTTTTCAAACTCTGATTTTATTAATAATAATTAGAGCTGGGACTCGATTAAAAAAAATTAATCTAATTAATTAGAGGCTTTGTAATTAATTAATCGAAATTAATTGCATTTTTAATCAAATATACATATTTGACCTGAGAACAGTGAGAAGCAATTTTCACATGGATGTGACTCCAGGTGGTCGACAGTCGAGTGCAGTCCAGTGAGCCAGGGAGCTGGTTATTCTCTCAGACGTGGACTGACTTATCCTGGCCCTGAAACCAGTCGTCTGGTTGAGTGTGGGTTGGGTCAGGGTGTGGTTCCTTGCACTCGGAGTCGGGCTAACGTCCACGCTAGCTGCTACATGCTTTGCATTTAGGTGATACTTTAGGCTTGATGTGCTGCGGTGATATGCAAATTCCTTTTTGCATGATTTGCACACAGCCGTGCTCTCATCGACGCTTCCACCCGTCCGTTTTTTAAAACAAAATGTCCCATCCACAGGGCGACCAAAGCGGTCTCATCAGCTTGTTCGTTCATGTTTGACTATTGTTCACCGTGGTTTGTTGTTGTTTGAAGTCCCGTGCTGAAGTCATGAACGTTAGTTGGTGCTCCAGTATAATCGGTACGCCTGAAACTCATCCAGTGAGAAACGTTCCGCTGTGCAAAAATAAGTGCGATTAAAATGCGTACATTTTTTTTTTTAATGCGTTAATTTTTGTGTAATTAATTAATCTTAATTAACGCGTTAAAGTCCCGGCCCTAATAATAATACATTACACTTATTTATTACATGGCTTAGTTGAATACTCGATTCTGATTGGTCAATTCAGAACATGTGACACCTTTGTTAATCCAGAACAGACAGACCGCTGCCAAGGATTTATTGACCGTTGTTAAGGACGCTCACATCTGCAGAAAGGAGTTCGGTCGATTTAACTGTGAACTGGGACAAGAAAACAGACGTAGACAGGCGACACATATTCAGTGTGCAGTTCCTTTGGCATCAGGGCTGGATATCTGGATACTTCCCAAGGTTTGACTTCATGAATTGTGCTACTTTTAAAGCAAGCAGCGATGTTTTCAAATCAAAAAGGTCCGCAAAAACGCTATCGAAGCAGTTCCTACCGTTGCTACATATTTCAAACGGTAACAACGGACAACATATCGTTACTTTGAGAATGTGGCCGTGTGTAATAAGCGGGATAATGTGCAGCGACTTGGTCATTATGGGTAAAAGAACACACACACACACTCTGTGTACATCCGCTCACTTTACGCACGAGATGACCCTGAACTCACCACTTTTCCTGGTGCTCAAAGCGCTTGTTTTTTTTTAGTTAAATTGATTTTTTGTTTTCAATAAGTTAAAGGGGGACAATATGTTTTTTTATGTATTGGTTTTTCCCACACATAACAGGAGAAAATACAGAGTACAAATGCAGGTGCTATATTACAATATGACAAAACAATAATGATAATAAAATAAAAAGAGAGAAATAAACCAAAATGACAGAAACAGAAACTATAAAGTTGTGTTTATGGAGTATTTTCTCTACTCCGTTTACTCTGAAGCAGTGATTCTCAAATGGGGGTACGCGGACCCCTAGGGGTACGTTGGGGTACTGCAGGGGGTACGTGAGATAGGTTAATTAAAAAAATACCCTGCATGACTACAAAAATAATCTTAGTACAATAAGTTAAATAGAAAACACAATTTTATATAAAATATTCCTAGAACCACCAAGGGGGTTCTCAAAGAACTCCACCTGCTCCCCGTTTCACACGCTCCATTCCAAACTCCTGGTCCCCACGTACAAAGCCTTTGGGTTCAAGAAAAGCGCTTAAGAAATATAATTATTATATAAACATGTCAGATGTGTGTTGTATTTTATAGTTTTAATAATATATCATTTTGTTCATTGGTTTGTTAAATATATATTAATTCAATTGAAAAACTCGCTTTTTTTCATGCATAAAGATGAACATATCCTTAGTTTGATGTAATGCATGCATGACGGAGTTAATCGATCACACACTGAGGGAACATCACTATATTGTAATTATTCAAATAGGCTTTTTCTATCAGAACATTTTGGGGTCGGTCAGGGGGTACTTGGCTGAGAAAATGTTTTCAAGGGGGTACATTACTGAATAAAGTTTGAGAAGCTCTGCTCGAAAGGTCACGACCACACTTCAGATGTCCTATAACAGTGTTTTTCAAAGCGGGGGCCCCGACCCCCCGGGGGCCGCCAGGGGGCGCCAGAGGGGTCGCGCAAAGTTTGAGGGAAAAGGGAATGTTTTTCTTTTTTTAAAGTTACATTTATTTTTTTAGATGTTATTTAAAAACTGCATATCTATCTGTGTCCTTTGATGCCAATCTTTTAATATTTTGTATTTATTATTTTTTTTTTTTTTGAAATCACACGACCGTGTTTATATATATGAATATAAATACCTTTATTGTTAATATTACTGTTGAATATTATATATAAATAGCTTTCAAAAATGCTAAAAATATATGTTAATTGTTCATATTACTGTTCAAAATTATATAATATTATAAAGACAGAAATCACATCACATATGTTTACTGTTGAATATTGTGTTAAGAATGTTTAATGAATGACAAACAAAAGATAAATACAAAAAATAAATTGAAGAATAACTGATTATTAATTATTAATACAAATATATATTAAGAAAACGTATTGAGCTGTATGATTAATTTGTCATATTTCCCATCATAATGTACTAATCATTGTAAAAAAAAATTGCAACAGGGGGGTCCCCGCCAGACGATAATGCTATATGGGGTCCTTGGCGTGGCAATGTTTGGGACCCCCGTCCTATAACATGCCAGCTTTACCTGTTTCCACTTTCTCCACCCGTTTAAAGGCAGTAATGTTCATAAAGCAGTGGTTTCATGGTGTTGACCGGCTCTCTGTCCCTCCGTCCTCAGACCTCGTGCTGCTGGCCACTAACTGGAGCACGATGGGCGACGGCTTCTTCGTCTGCCACCACTTGGCGGCGCTGTATGCATACGGATATGTTCTGGTGAGTAGATCACTCTTCAGATTTAGAGTGTGAAAAGTCAGGGTTAGAGGAAGCGTTCAGTTCAATGAACTGTATAATAGTTACTTTTTAAATCTCCAGCTGCACACGGCTTTATCTCAGTAAATGTATTACCATTGTCAGAGGTGGGAGAGTACTCAGACCTTGTACTTGAGTAAAAGTAGAAGCACTCAGACCTTGTACTTGAGGAAAAGTAGAAGCACTCAGACCTTGTACTTGAGTAAAAGTAGAAGCACTCAGACCTTGTAGTTGAGTAAAAGTAGAAGTACTCAGACCTTGTAGTTGAGTAAAAGTAGAAGTACTCAGACCTTGTACTTGAGGAAAAGTAGAAGTACTCAGACCTTGTACTTGAGTAAAAGTAGAAGCACTCAGACCTTGTAGTTGAGTAAAAGTAGAAGTACTCAGACCTTGTAGTTGAGTAAAAGTAGAAGTACTCAGACCTTGTACTTGAGGAAAAGTAGAAGTACTCAGACCTTGTACTTGAGTAAAAGTAGAAGCACTCAGACCTTGTAGTTGAGTAAAAGTAGAAGTACTCAGACCTTGTACTTGAGGAAAAGTAGAAGTACTCAGACCTTGTACTTGAGTAAAAGTAGAAGCACTCAGACCTTGTAGTTGAGTAAAAGTAGAAGTACTCAGACCTTGTACTTGAGTAAAAGTAGAAGTACTCAGACCTTGTACTTGAGTAAAAGTAGAAGTACTCAGACCTTGTACTTGAGGAAAAGTAGAAGTACTCAGACCTTGTACTTGAGTAAAAGTGGAAGTACTCAGATCTTGTTCTTGAGTAAAAGTAGAAGTACTCGGATCTTGTGCTTGAGTAAAAGTAAAAGTACTCAGATATTGTACTCTACTAAAAGTAGAAGTACTCTGATCTTGTGCTTGAGTAAAAGTAAAAGTACTCAGATCTTATACTTGAGTAAAAGTAGCAGCACTCAGACCTTGTACTTGAGTAAAAGTAGAAGCACTCAGACCTTGTACTTGAGTAAAAGTGGAAGTACTCAGATCTTGTACTTGAGTAAAAGTAGAAGTACTCGGATCTTGTGCTTGAGTAAAAGTAAAAGTACTCAGGTCTTGTACTTGAGTAAAGTAGAAGTACTCAGAGATTGTGTACTTGAGTAAAAGTAGAAGTACTCAGATCTTGTACTTGAGTAAAAGTACTCATATCTTGTACTTGAGTAAAAGTAGAAGTACCAGAGTGTAGGAATACTCTGTTACAGTAAAAGTCCTCATTCAAAATGTTCCTCAAGTGAAAGTAGAAAAGTATTCTCATCAAAATATAGTGAAAGACAGTGAAAGTAGTCAGTTATTTCAGAATAATATATATGATATGTTTTATAATGATTGATCATGAAAGTGTTCTCAAAGCTGGTGAAGGTGCAGCTAGTCTGAAGTACTTTGTAGACTGCAGGGTAGCTGGTGAAGGTGCAGCTAGTCTGAAGTACTTTGTAGACTGCAGGGTAGCTGGTGAAGGTGCAGCTAGTCTGGAGTACTTTGTAGACTGCAGGGTAGCTGGTGAAGGTGCAGCTAGTCTGAAGTACTTTGTAGACTGCAGGGTAGCTGGTGGATTTACTCCAGGTGGAACTAAAGTCTGATTCAACACTTGATTATATTTCACATCATTCATCCAGATCTGAGAAGTAACTAAAGGGATTAAATACATGTGGTGCAGTAGAAGTACATCATGTACCTCTGAACTGTAGTGGAGTAGAAGTACACCATGTACCTCTGAACTGTAGTGGAGTAGAAGTACATCATGTACCTCTGAACTGTAGTGGAGTAGAAGTACATCATGTACCTCTGAACTGTAGTGGAGTAGAAGTACATCATGTACCTCTGAACTGTAGTGGAGTAGAAGTACAAAGTAACAACACATTGAACTACTCGAGTAAAGTACAAGTATCTCTAAATTGTACTTAAGTAAATGGACTTAGTTACTTTACACCTCCGACCATTGTATTGACTTAGAATGCAATTGGAGACATGACACTATTCCAATGTTTAATTGTTCCTTTCTCTTTGTGTAAGGTCATAATCCCTGGGAAGGGGGAGATAGTATTGTTGTTGTTTATGTTTTGTAAATTGCCTCCGTGTTGGTTTGTGAAGCACTTTGAGTTACCTTGTTTGTTTGAGAAGTGCTCTATAAATAAAGTTTGATTTGATTGCAGTCTCGAGGCGTGCTTCCCTACTTTGCAAACTTCCGCCTCATTTCAGAGCTGTCCACACCGTTTGTGAACCAAAGGTGAGTCAGCATCACTTTACCCTCTACCTTTCAACATATCCCAGAATGCATTGCAACAAGTGTTCTATTTCTGTCTGTCAATACGAAAAGTCCTGCAGCGAAAATTGAGGGGAAAGTAATTAGGATCATAATCAAAATACTTGATTTACTTCAATTGTGCCGAGTAAATATTGCTCCATTTTAGAATAACAAATTACTTTAATCAAAAGTAACAAATATAATCATATGAACTTTTTTTAATCTATTTTTAAATTAATCTAAAGATACAATGAACAGATACATTTAATTGACAAATGATCAATAACAAAATCCCCTTCCTCCCTGCAGGTGGTTCTTCGAGTCGTTAAAGTACCCTCGCTCTCACCGCCTCGTCGTTATAAACGGCGTTGCCATGGCGGTCGTCTTCTTCCTGGTCCGCTGCGCCGTCATGCCGTCCTATTGGTCCAGCGTCTTTGCCACTTTCGGCACGGAGGCCTTCACTAGGCTGGGCCTCGCCGCTCAAGTGGCGTGGATCTCCTCCTGCATCGCGCTGGACATCCTGAACGTCATCTGGATGTACAAGATCGCCCGCGGCTGCTACAAGGTGATGAAAGGAAGATGGGGGGCGAGGAAAGGAAAGGAGGAGGTATCGGAGAAGAAGGAGTTAACAGAGAAGGAGGTGGAGAAAAAAGACGGGAAGCACGTCAACAACCACACGGACTGAAGGGGGCGAAAGGAAATGTAGGAACGGGAAGTACGGAGGAAGGGGAAATCCTCACAGACCCACGTGATGGTCCCGACACGAGACAAAGAGACTCTCGAGCTCCAGCCTTTGCAGCTCAGTGTCGGGACGGAGGCAGAAAGCACACTTTTAACTCCGTCTGTCACCTTTTCGTTCGTCCTTTTACCCATCATACCCCCCCCTCCTTCAGCCTCTGAAGCGCCTGCGAAAGACAGGATTTTTTTGCAGGATCGCAAAGTCTGACCGAGCCTTCGGAAGACGACCATCTCTCGCTGATTTCCCCCCCGAACATCCTTCATCTACTCCGTCCACGCTCGAGGAGACGCTCCCGTGTGCAGTGTTCGTGAATCTACAGGGCTCTCGTCTTAAAACTCATCAGACCTCACGATAAGAGACAGAAAAACACCATAATGCCTCTTCTACAGTATCACCTGCTGTGGCCTCCTTGTAAGAAAGTGGCACCTGCCTATTACCAGCCATGCCCCTCCAACGCCCCGTGAACAATTCGGATTATATATATATTAAAATATTTAGAATATGCATGCAGGAAAGACACACTCTCTAACACCCTGTAAGTCCTGTGTCCACACAGCGTCTCTGAGCAGAGGCTTTTTTCAATGTTTCTGGGAAGATATCTCGACAACTTTTGATATTTTTTCCGTTTGACATCAGCTGGTAGATCCGTGAAAGTAGGGCGATCCGCGTACAGATCAACGCTCACCGGAGAAACATCAATGTACATCAAATGAGCTTTTTTGGTTATAGCTGTTTCCATGGTAACAAAACTAACTTCTCGTCTTTGTACGGAGGGCATTCGCGTACGGAGATAAGAGTTCAACACTAACGATAGAGAAAGACAACAAATACGCTTTTCTGTCTTTTGTATAATGGAGAAACACGGTCTCAAGTGAGCTTCTCCTCCACATACGTCGGGTGGTCTGTGTACTACGATAACAGTTTAACATTTAACGGAGAAAACATCCATGTACAACAAATGAGCGTTTCGGTTTTTGTTGCTTCCATCTGAAAGCAGTCGAACACAAGCTTCTCCTCGACGTACGGGGGGGGGGGCAATCTGCGATATGGAGATAAAAGTTCCACAGGTTCTCCAGCTCACCGTAAAAAAACATTCATGCAATGTTTTCAATGGCCGAAAGACTCAAGCTTCTCCTCCACGGACGGAGGGTGATCCTCGTACAGAGAGATCCGTGTATGGAAACAAAAGTTCTGCTCACCGTAGAAAACATCCGTGTGCAACGACTTCGCTTTGTGGGTTTTGTAATGATTGTTTCGAACACGAGATTGTCCTCAGCCTACGGAGGGCGGTCCGCATATAGAAGTGAAACTCTCACTGGCAGCAACATTCATGTACAACAAATTCTCTTTTTCGTCTTTGTTATAATTGTTTCTCTCCGAATAGCGCAATCAAGCTCCTCCTCCAATTTCAAGAGTGACGTCAATCTGAGAAGTCAGTCAAGTTAATATCAACTCGGAGCGTTTGAAGCGGCCACACAAAAAACAGAGGGTGAGCTTTTAGAAATAAGAGAACAGAGAGAAAACGCCTCTCTGTGGACACGGCTTCTCACAGGACAATTTTTTGCCTTTTCAGTATTCATTGTCGGCATCGCCCCGCTGTATTTTTATTTTACCCGCCCTGAAGTTACATCCAATTCATTTTACATCCATCGCAACCCTCTGCCTCACTGGATACTCCACTGGCCAGCTTTCGGTTTTGTTCTACCTCTCCCCCTGCCTTACAAAGACCTCCCGCCGTCGTGAGAAAACTTTTTTTTTGTTATTCTTTCTACTGTACCGTGATTTTAGCCTTCGATATGTTATCTGTTGTGATATCACTGATTCAGAGGGACACCTTCGACCCAGCCAATGCAGTAACGTGTGTCTTTCTAAAGAAACACCCCCCCCCCCCCCCACAATGGAAGTCTTTATACTTCCTCTGATCACGTTTTTTTGTTCTCCGCGACTCTGAGAATCTAATCAGACAAGGGAAAGGGAAAAGTCCACAAACATTTGGACTTTTTCCTCCCACTTCCTTTCCACCAGTTGGCACAATCATAGCGTGCGAACGATATAATTGAAGCCCTTCAGAAACACTGACATGGTGCTCTTTTTCTTGCAGAATGTCAGCAGTAGGAATGCTAGCAATACGACCATTTCTTTCCAAACGTTTCTACATAATTTGGATGTATCCATTTATGGCAATCTGCATGTTGTTGTTTTTCTTTTCTGTATAAATTGTAAATCACTTCAGAGCATGGTAACATATTTCTGTGATGCCTTAGCGACTAGTCATTATAGGTGAATAACATCTAGATATGAAACTGCATTAATCCGATGCTTAAAAAGGGGTTTGTCTTCCAAAATGTCTCGCCTCTCGGAGCGGACTGAATGCATGTATTTGTTCTTTACTTTCCTCCGCGCTGCATGTCTGTACAGTTAATTCTCATACAGTAGCTCTGTATGGCCGACTCACTCATCATCAACCACGTTCTCTGTGTGGCAGTTTTTTTTTTACAACTTCGTGAACTCCACGACTACATCGCTGATATTATGACGGGCAGAGATACAGGCTTTTGTCACACAACAAGAAATGTATAAATGTCATTGTTGCTTATAGGAGAACTCCACCGATTTAAAAATGGGGGAAATCACGATGAATAGCTTAAAAAACGATGCAGAGTTTCGTCGAGTTTCCATCTGTGAATTTTAACCAAAACTACAGCTTAAAAAAATCTGCAAGAAAAAAGAGGGTGTGTCAAAGTGACGTCATTAAAACAACAATGGAAAAACGATATTTCTATGAAGGTGACTTTTATTTTTATTTTCTCTGTCACTATTTATTAACTTTTCAATGTAAATGCATTTAAGGTACGTCACTGTGACACACTTTTAAATACAAATGTATCCGTGTTTTGCAATTTTAAGATGTGTATTAAAACAGATACACACTTAGTATTTTTCTTTAACTTTTTTTTTTTTTTTACTTAAACCTTTTGCCTACATTGCCCACAATGCAACGCTTCAATTCAAGTGTGTAGCCGCTAATTATGCCGTTTTTGTTTATTTCTAATTTTTCCAGTCAGGTTTTTTTTATTTCACAAAAATGCTAATTAAAACAAAGTCTTTAAAAAAAAAATGTAACCCTTTATTCCACAACTTCGTACTACCCATAATGCAACACTTCATTCTAGCGTTTCAGGTGTTCCAATGGTGGCTCATTCAGTCAGGTTTTATTTGTTTTTGCCAATTTAAAAAGCACATAAAAACAGGAAGTACCAGCTCATTCTGCCCAATTATATTTATTTGTATATTACACATATAGTTGTACTAAACAAACCCATTTTTTATTTATTTTTAACCTATGTAGTGGCACTTCCCAAGACGTGAAAACAGCTTGTGTGTGTCCAAACGGTGGAGTTCCCCTTTAAGCCTTTAATTGGAACAGATAATGGAGAATATCTCACTGTGTTGCTATGGAGACGACCTCCTGTCTGTCTGTCATCACCACAGAGGAGGGGCTACAGTATCTTGTGCCTTTTTTAACACAAACGGTGGATGTGATGCAGCCAGTTCTTGGATTAGCATGACTTTCTAATGTAATACCAGTGATTATCTCCTCTGTACTCCACATGTATACTCTTTGTATATATTTTTATAACCTCTTGCCTGCACAATGATTAATCCGGCCAAGTATTATAATCCAAAGCGGATCCCTTTTCTCGGGGAGTTTTGTGTTTTTCTCCTGAAATACAGGGAGGTATGTCTCTATGAATGTTGTGATTTTAGTTATTTAGTGGCATTAGAGATGCGCTCACAGTGTCCCGAGGCAGTCAGAATGGAAATTATATTTTTTCACTTTACGACAGGTTAGTAAACAGGGAGGCTAACATCTCATTTCTCCAGCCTCCTAATCTCGAAGCTGTGAATAGTTGTAGAAAGAAACTGTAATATCAAAAAAAATCAGAGTACACTGTGGGGAATGAGCCGAGAAGCGGGTGCACTTCTTCGTTTTGTTTTGCCGTCTTTGAGTTTTAAACTGCTCGTGCACAAAGTAAAACGACACTCACGAGAATCGCAATGTACCGGAGAGAGTTTTTGTATGTTTCAGGGTTTTCTACAGTATATATTTCAACACCTGATATATGTGTCTCGCACCCTGGGGATGTTCGGACGGAACGAATTGATGGATTAAAAAAATTAAAAAAGGCTGCTATTGTAAAGGCCGGGATCTGAATCGTATCAGGTTAGAACAACCACATTTGCCTTTTCTTTCTTTTTTTTGGGGAGGCCAACGTTCATTATGTCAAATAATGAATATATTTAAAGATATATATATTATTAAGGTATATACAAACCTGTGTATATCAAAGTATTGAACACTGATGCACCAATTAAACAAATTTTAAGTGTGTTTAATTTCTCTTCTTTCTTAGGTACATTAAAACAGAGCTGCATCAGAATCTGGTACTTAAACAGTACATCTTACACCTGGTACTTGGGCAGTTTTGATGTCAAGTTTGATTCTATTAAATAACATGGATTAAGAATTGTATAATGATTGAAAATGACTGGAAAAATTGCGGATAAATTGACAGCAAATATGATTTTTCTTTTGATTGACTTGCCAGTGTGGCTTGTGTTGTTTCCCCCTCTTTGACTTGTTTTTATTTGTGTCTTTTAATGCAATGCAATCTCTTTAATTTCTTTGTTTTCTGGAGATTTTAATGTGAAACAGCCTACACTACACGCAGGCCTCGTCTGAGCGTCGTCTACAATGACCACTACTAATGATCATGTAACTGTAGTGCTGGAAGTTGAGACTTACTTGAAAGTGTTGCTCTTCAATAAAGTTGAAGACCAAGAGAAAACGGTTGCCTGGCTCTTTCGTTCTTACTCTACACTTACAGGTTAAATATATAACATTCTGCATTTTTTTTAATATCTAAAATACTACTACACCTATGCAGGGCCGTCATGCAGACTGCGTGGGGCCTCACCTTGCGGAGGGGGCCTCATCTTGCGGAGGGGGCCTCATCTTGCGGAGGGTGCCTCAACTGAGCCGAAAATTGAAGACAAAAAAAAATGGATGGACTTTTATTAATCCCCCGTGGGGAAATTGTTTCTCTGCATTTGACCCATCCTAGTGTTAGGAGCAGTGTGCTGCCATTTTGAACGGCGCCCGGGGAGCAGTGTGGGGAACGGTGCCTTGCAGGTCCGCTGCAACTCTTACTACTTTTAAATCCAGGCTGAAGACTTTTCTTTTTGTCGCTGCTTTTAATTGAACTATTCATATATTAAACTGCACTGTAACTTTTATCCATGTATTTTTCCTTTTAATGTTTATTTTATTAGCTTTTCTTTTTTAATGCTTAATGTCTTTCATTTTTTTGTAAAGCACTTTGAATTGCCTTGCTCAGGGACACCTCGGTAGCACTTGGTCTTGCCGGGACTTGAACTGGTGACCTTCCAGTTGCCAAGCCGAGTCCCCATCGACTTCGCCACCACACCAAAATGCAGTGCAATTAGTGTGGTTTCGCTGCTGCGAGGCTCCACCCCCCCCCCTCATGTTGGCCAGGGACGGCCCTGCACCTATGTTAGATATTTTGTTGAGTTGCCTACTTCAATCATCCCAAATGTTTTGACCAAATTGTAAACCTAGTGAAATCTTTCTGTATGTATTAGCATTGGTATCTTCTAGAAGCTATCACAGATTTACTTTTTATCCAATTTCAAGCTACAATTGTAAGCTATACTTTTAGATCGTGGTTGTTATTTAACTATATATGTTAACCAGACAAAAGATATGTCATTGTACGTCTTGGACAGAAGTTCTTACAGAAACAAGCTAAGCTAACTTTTGCCGTTAGCTAGTAGGCCCAGTGTCCTATCTCCACCAGTAAAACTGCTTTATTCTGTGTTTTAATCACCTGGTCCATTTGTTTAAAGAGGAAGAGACCTGAGGATAAATTGGCTTCAGTAAAAAATCTCTGAACAACAATTACTTAACCAACGTTAACCGGGAGAAATGGACAGCAATGGTGGCGAAGTCAACAATCCCCATGATACTATGCTACGTTAAAAAAAAATGACCTATTGTGCGTTTTAAATGTTCATTCTTACAATGCCAGTTTTTACTTTTGCTCCTACAGTATATCTTGGAGCAGGGATGACGTGTTTTTGTTGGTCATCCTGGGAATCACAAGGCCTCCCTCCACAAAAAGCCAATGGGATTTTTCTACGTGATGTTTAGACACTTGTTAGCATCTGCTGTTATTAAGACACGTAATACCTTCAGACATTCAACAGTGGGGTATTTACTGATGTATTTTATGTTGTATAACAAAACATAGAAGTCTCTTAAATGTGTGTTAACCACATACCTTACTTCAGACTTCTAACAAACCCCCATTGACTTTGAGACAAGCTAACAGAAAAGCTAAAACGCTGACTCATGTCTGGGCTTCACCGTGTATTCATATCAATGAAGTCAGCAATGGGAATAACCTGCATTATTCAGACAGAAGCGTATTAAACTGAGTGGTGGCTGGATGTGTCTTTTCTTTTGAATGATGTGAGATATTCAAAGAGCAAAGGTGAAGCACAGACGGAGACTTTCAGAAGGAGATGAAAGGGTGCAACGAGAGGATTAGACGAAGCGAGGGATGGGAAGGAAGCGTGGAAAAGTGAGACATTTATATAAGAAGGAGGGGGAGGTCTGACTCTGAGCTACAGCGGGTTTGTGAGTGAAACCATCTCCTGTGTGTGTGTGTGTGTGTGTGTGTGTGTGTGTGTGTGTGTGTGTGTGTGTGTGTGTGGGTGGGTCAAGGGGTTTGGTCAGACTGCCTGAAGAGCTTTACCAAACATGGTCACATAACAGACTCAATGAAATCTCCTCTCGCTACTACAGCACACACACACACACACACTGTGGACCTTACTCACACACAGGAGGAAAAATTATCACCTGCATGTCGGCTGTAGACACTAAAACACACCTGCATGTTACTAAAACACACCGTCTGTCGTCACCTTATTCAACACAATCACTCGCGCATTACGAACATGGAGAGGTGCAGTTTACATCGCATTTCAGCCGTTTCCCCCTCGAGTTACTGATGCACATATATACACTGAAAAAAGGTATCGGTTTATTTTTATTCTATTTTTAAGACACTTTGTAATACTTGTACACTGACTGTGAAAATGCTCCCGTGAAAAAACAATTTCCCAACTTGGGATAAATGAAGTATCCATCTGGCTTCCTCCCTTGTCTTTCAGTCAAGCCACGAGACGCCTTAAACAGACCGTTCTAACTAGTTTCTTTCCTTTAAAGTACTCGCAGTTTGAAGTGTTGCTTGGCCTCCGATGGTTTAGAAGATGTTGCGATGTGTTTTCTCAAAATAAAACAATGTCACAATTAGGTGGCCTTTCTTATACAATCAAAAATACTGACTCGAACACCATCGATTCATCCATCCATCCTTCTTTTCTTTCTTCCTTCCTTCCTTCCTTCCTTCTTTCCTTCCTTCCTACCTATTCCTTCCTTTCTACTACCTACCTATTCCTTCCTTTATTTCTTCCTTCCTACCTACTACCTACATACCTACCTACCTATTCCTTCCTTTCTACCTACCTACCTACCTACCTACCTATTCCTCCCTTTCTACCTACCTACCTATTCCGTCCTTCCTTCCTACCTACCTACCTACCTACCTCTTCCTTCCTTTCTACCTACCTTCCTACCTACCTACCTACCTATTCCGTCCTTCCTTCCTACCTACCTACCTACCTACCTCTTCCTTCCTTTCTACCTACCTACCTACCTATTCCGTCCTTCCTTTCTACCTACCTACCTACCTACCTACCTCTTCCTTCCTTTCTACCTACCTATACCTACCTACCTATTCCGTCCTTCCTTTCTACCTACCTACCTATTCCGTCCTTCCTTTCTACCTATTCCTTCCTTTCTACCTACCTACCTATTTAGCTACCTTCCTTAAAAAAAAGGTGTGTTTTTAAGACATTTCGACTTAATGAATTCACATTTATGAAGCTATCCTCTTTCCCTCCATTTTCTCTGTATTTGTTCTCGTGAGTCCCCATATTGAGAAGAGTTATGTAAAAATAAATAGATTTTAGTGATATGCCTATTTCAGGAGGAATTTATGCCGTAGACCCTTCCCAGACATGGGGAAACAAAAACACACCGAATAAAATCAACATTCCTATCCAGACTTTGGAGAAGCTATAAACGGAGCGGATTTTACAAGGTACTTAAAGCCTTGGCTGAAGCTGCCTGAAATGACTTCTTACCCAGTTTGTTTACAAGTCGCACCAAACTGTTGCCACCTTTCTCAGCCAGAGATGTCATGCGCCTGAGAAACAGCCAAGATCCAGAGGTGTGAAAATGTCTGGATGCTTTGGACAGTTCCTGCATTTCCACTCCTCTGGTGGCCCGAGGTAGAGATGATTTATCACATTTCAAGGTAATTTTAAGTAGAACATTCTGGCTTGTCAGTTGAAAATGTACATGTGTGCGCTTTTAAAATAGAAAACAGTGGATAAAATACTATTTCCCAAAACAATTGAAAGCAGTTCCAGGCATGGGTCATTCATTGGTTTGTGGGTTACCATTTTGAAGCCTCAAGTTTGGCATTTAAGTGGTTGTTACTAACAAATGCTAACGCTACATAGCTAGCTTGTTAGGCTAAGCCACTGGCATCTGTAATTTACCTTAACTGTGGTAGAAAAAGTTAGAGGTGGCCGATGGAAATACTATTACCCAAAGAAATGAAAGTAGCAGTTAAAGTCTTAAACTATATAACAGAAGTAGTTTAGTGGACTGCACATTTGAAGCATTGAGTTGGGCCTTTTGGAGCTTTTGTTTTGGAGCCACAAACAACCATATTTCAATTAGAAATAGGAACTGGGAAGAAAGGCTAAGTTATCCCCAAATGCTAGCGCTACTTAGCCAGCTTGGTAAACCAGTAGCATCTGGAATCAAGTTAGACATTTTAGCTTCTTGTGTTATGGAGGCAGAAATGACCATTTTCTATGAGAAAGAAAACGAACATTATAGCGCTACTAGTTAGCTTTGTAAACCAGGTGCATAAGTAATTCAACTTTACTTTGGTACAATTTGTGATGCTATCAAAGTAGCAGTAGCGAAGATTAAGCCCTGAATGAAGTTGACGAGAGTTATATTTTTACCTGAGACCTGAGCAGAGGTGGGAAGTAACTAAGTACATTTACTCAAGTACCATTTTTGCTGTGACTGAGTAGCTTTGAGCTGGCGCCGGTGGTTTATTGACCAAATGCAGGTTTGTTTGGAGCTTCCTGTCCCACTGCAGCGACAGGTTGGAGTTACGAGGCCATGAACTCAGTCTGCAGAAACTCCTCTGGCTATTTATGGAAGAAGTCCTCAGACGGAGTGAAGTGAGGAGAGGGAGACGGCTCACTGTAGAAATGCCCTTCTGAAACGGCACTTATCTCCCCCTCCATCCCCGCTGTACTTCCCTCTGTGTTTTAAAATCTTTCTTCCGAAGGAAGACCTTGAAATTCTCCGTCTGCAATTTGTCTTTTTATCCTACTCATGCTTCCTAGACGTGTTTGACATCGAGTTAGTCTGATGATGATGTAGCTTATCTTTCTCAACTACTTTCTCTGTGTCATCGTGTACGTTTCAGTGTCATTCAAATAGCAAATAGCAAATCATCAAACGAATACCGTTCCTTTGCTTAGATTTCCAACGATCTTGCCATCCCTAAAATGCTCTGGAAAAACGCCGTCTCATGAAGAACAAATAGATATTAAAGTAAAAAGAAAATTTAAACACGTATGTCCATCCATCCATCCATCTTCTCCCGCGTATCCGTGGTCGGGTCGCGGGGGTAGCAGTTCCAGCAGAGCGCCCCAAACTACATCTACATATATATACATACATACATACATATACATATATACATATACATACATATACATACATACATATACATACATACATACATACATACATACATACACATACATACATACATCTACATACATACATCTACATATGTGTGCTATGAAAAAACAAGTAATGATGGAATAAAATCTGAATGATGATTAAGACTGGACTCGGAAAATTGAAGATGAATTTAGTCGTGGTATATATATATATATATATACACATATATATATATATATAGTAATACTAGTTGAACATTACATTTTTAGTTTTGTATGTGTTTTTTTTTTGTATATATTTCTAGTTATTGTGCTTTTTGTCATGTTTTTAATTATTGTTTTATTACTGTACTCCCATTGTGTTATTTAATATTGTAGTTACTGCCTGTACAGCACTTTGGTCAACTGAAAGTTGTTTTAAATATATAAATAAATCAAGATTGAGATTTTCTTTTATAAGAAGTTGTAAATATTTTAAGTTAACAATACGTGTTGTATGTACAGAGCAATAAGACGGATTAATGGATACACATTTAAATAATGATTCAGAACGACTTCTGTGTCGCTTCACTCTGTATATCAGTTATCTTAAATGCCTATGTTTTAGTCCCATTAAAATAAGACATTTCAAATCATCATACATTTCACATTTCATATTTATGACATACAGTCCTAATTTTAGTGCAGTATTTCATTATTTACTTTCTATATTACATACTTTCTTATTTCCACCACTTCATGGCTTCCTTTTGTATTTAATTGCACTATTTTCAGAGCCTAGGATTCAAGATGTTTTATGCCAAATCTGCGCTCTAGCTATTCCACATCTGCCGACTAAAGTATTTAAATCCTTTGAGTTATTAAGAACTCATTCATAGCGATCCTGTGGTTGGACTGCTTACGGTCTTGCCGTCCAACCGTATCTCATAAATCATATATTTAAAGTTAGAATATCTAAAGACAACACACTTTATCACACAGTTGATGAAGCTGTGTCACAACTACTGTCTTTTCCTCGAGCGAGGTTTCTTTATTCAGCAGCAGACATTTTGCAACTCAATAAATGAACCCAGAAGGATCCTGTTAGCCAGCGTTTAAAACGAAGTGAGTTCCACGCGGTGAATCTGTGAAGCCTGGAGCTCTGATTCTCCGTGTGAGGGATTCCTCCAGACGCTACATCTCTCCCTCCCTTCTCCCATCATGCCCAAATAAAGTGTCCGAATTCCAAGTGTGCTTCTTCTTCTTCTGCTCTCGTGAAATGTTTATAAGACCCTCGCTGTGTGTGTGTGTGTGTGTGTGTGTGTGTGTGTGTGTGTGTGTGTGTGTGTGTGTGTGTGTGTGTGTGTGTGTGTGTGTGTGTGTGTGTGTGTGTGTGTGTGTGTGTGTGTGTGTGTGTGTGTGTGTGTGTGTGTGTGTGTGTGTGTGTGTGTGTTAGAGTTTACTTTCTGCACATTTCTGAATGCAGGATTATTTAATATTAATAATTAATTGTATAACTTAAGAGGCTGTTTACGGTAATCTGCTGTACTTTAATAACCTCTTGATTCGTCTCAAACATTACAAATCATACAAATAAAATAAAAGTTTTTTTTACGAGGAGGAAGATTAAGCAGCGGTTTATGAGGTCAATCACGTTGTTCGCGTATTTGTTTAACCTGGTTACCGCTGCACTGAGATCATTGGGACGATAAAACACTGACATCATGTGTCCAAAGATCAGGACAGGCTTTCTTGACTTTTCTTCAAACGTTTAACTTTTCAATTATCTCCGGAAAAGGCTTCTCCTTAATGCCAGCAGATCTGGTGGATTAACGCTAAATCTCTTTATCGGGTCTTGTCTTTGGTTTGTTCGTCTGTGAGCAGGACTAAGGGAAAACTAAAAGTGCGATTTCCAAGAAACTTCACGAAAGGGTGGAGCGTTGAGAGAGAGAAACAGCATCTGTCTCTCTTTTACACCGAATCAAGTTCTGTTCAAGTTTTGTTTTGGGGCTAGTGTCGATTCAGAGTTGGTTAAACTTCCACGTTTGCTTTTCTCTGAGTAAAGCTTGGTAGGCCTACATCTACCTTCAAACAGCATGAGCACCATTCAAGTGCTTACATAGCCTACCAACTAATGCTTCAACTGGAGCTGCATCTCACTTCGGTTAAATGGATTCCTTGCGTCCTTCACTTGCGTCGTTTCCCTGCGACTAGTCCCTCCCACCAGGGAAGCATGGAGAGACGCAAGGAAACCACGAGAAGCAGGGAAATGAGTTTTAAGAGCAATGGGACGTCGTTGTCACTAACCGATCTGTTGTCCGCCATATTGGACAACTCCGTACCGCAACCCAAGTAGGACACTTGACACAGTGGCTTTTGGCAAATATGCCATACATTTTTGCATACATTCACAGTAGATATGTAATCAGTATGATAGCTGTCTAACAGAAGTTAAATTAATTTCTCACTTACTCTGACAATGAACTTAACCCCAAATAAAAGAACCCAATAAAAAGAGTTGTTAAATAATAGTGAAGTCACGTTGTATTAACAATAACTCATCTCTCTCGAGTTTTATTTTTCAGCTTTGCCAAAAGCCACTGTATCAAGTGTCCTACTTGGGTTGCCGTCCGGAGTTGTCCAATATGGCGGACCATCTCGCACATGCGCACTGCAGATCGGGCAGAGCTGCAGGTCGGGTAGTGACAGTGGCCGTTTCTCAATCTCGAGGATACTGGCTTCCAAGCCAATATTTCAAGGATGCTACGTCATCGAGTGCCGCCGAAGTACTGTTCCAATGTCCAGCATACTTGGAATTCCACCGAGGCCGCGTCCTTGGTTTGCGGGAAATGTCTAGGCTGCACATGGGTAGACTTCGGGTCCTTAAAATCCCCACAATGCTTTGCGCACGGACCGATTTCAAAAACCCTTGTGGAGAATGGCTGAACCGACGCAGCACACATTTAAATGTATGTATGTAGTGGCGTAGAACATGTGTTGGTAAATATGTTACTTTGTTACATTTGTTATCACCAAAAATGTGTTTCGTGAAAGTAAAGCAAGTTCATAATTAGATAGACATCGTGAGGTATTTATTTTCGGTACAGTTTATGTTGAAACCGTTAGAGAGAGTGGCACACTTGTTAGCCTGTTCCATTCTTCTTCGTTTTCCGAAGCCGTGGCTTGGAAGCATACTTGCTTCGTTTCTGAAGGAAGTGACTTGGAAGTACGCGACTACCAAGCGAGCATCCTCGCGATTGAGAAACGGCCAGTTGTTTCCTCCGGAGCGTCACGTGAAGCGATGTCCGTTTGTGATGACGCCGCACAGCTGATCGTCTGACAGCAGCCAGATCAGTGCATGCGCTGCATCGTCCAATCAGTGAGCGATACACAATAAGGGGGCGGGGCGAGTGTCTGAGGATTTCACCGGAGGATGGTCTGGTAGTTCCTCGATTATCACTCCTCGGTCCTCGGTCCTCTGGCAAAAATAAGGCCACTGGGACGGTACTCAAGATGGCGCTGACAAATCAACTTCCGGTGAGACCGAGCCCGAGGAGCAAGGAAATGAGAAATAACCGAAATGACACGCACCCTCAGTCTTCACAGCATAATTGAATAGTGATGGGAATTACGGCTCTTTGAAGGGAGCCGGATCTTAGAGCTCCGTTCCTTTCCGAGAGCCGTTCAAAAGAGTGTTTTGTTTTAAGGGGGCGGGGCTAATAGGTTCATCTGCAAAATAACCACCAGGATAACGATTGACTGTTTTGCCTGAAATCTAATTTTACTCACAGAAAAAATGTATAACATCTCTCAGCCAAACTACTCACTACTCAAGCAGACGGCGTTATGCCATCATCTACGGAACATCTGCATTCAGGAAAGCAAGTTCCCGAGTGGATTTAAGGCAGGCAGGGAACCAACGATAAACAGAACGGACTTTCGGTCTCATGGGACCTTTTATGAACTATACATGTCGTGGCTTCCTTCCTTCCTTCTTTTTCTCTCAAGCCACTAGACGCCTTCAAACAGACATTTTTAACTCGTTTTCTTTCCTTTATATTCCTGAAGAGTTGCTTGACCTCCGATGGTTTGGATGATGTTATGCGATGTGTTGGCTCAAAACAAAATAACAAACATCTTAGGTATTCTTTCTTTCTTGATAATGCTCGATAACTTAAAGGGTTGGACGGTTAAAGACTGTTCCTCGACGGCGTCTTTCTAGCATGCTGCCCATCGCTGTCACTTCAGAGCAGGCGCCTTGGGAGTTGTAGTCTTTTATAGTGTGTTGACTACAGACGTCACAGCTAGGTGGCCTTTCTTATGAAACAAAACAAAATACTGGCTCTGATAATGCAGGTTTAAGATCAGTAGCCCTCATGTCTCCTATAAGTTATGTTCCCAAAACCTAATTTTCCCGGATTCTGGACCGAATTTTAATATTGAGAATCGTCGAACAAAACAAAAAGGAACCAAGTACCAAAAATAATGACGTAAGGTTTATCATGGTTTGTCCTAAAATAAGTATCTTTGTTCCATAAGGTACGTACGCAGGTTTAAATGATACTAACGGAGCGTCCACACTACAGCTTCAAAAATAGCTTGGAGCTGGGCGTGTCTGGAGCTTGGGGATTTTATTCAAGCAACACGACCAACAACCAATCACATGAATCTCCCGCCCCCGACATACAAAGCAAAAACCCCCGGGGATTTTATGCGAGCAATATATATATAAACTCCCCAAACAGGCGAAACCCTACCAGTTTCCCCCCACTGTCTCTGCCACCTCCCTCCATGCCTGCTCCTCCGGTTTGTGTCCCGGGAGGTGAAGAGGGTCTGGTCATACAAAACCGGGTGAGTTGCTACGGCGATAGTTAGTTTCTCCTCCAACTTTTTTTGAAATATAGAAATGAACGGCGGGATATCTCTCCCAGCTTAGACGCGGTTTGATTGGCTACGGCTTCAGCTGTCAGATTTTGGGAAACGGGATTTGATTGGCTGGCGCTGGCTACTCCGGCATCAGAAGTTGAACATTGTTCAACTTCTGTCGCCGGAGACGCCTGAGACGGACCGCTCTGCTACCCACAATTCAGTTCGGCGAAAAAGCGCGGCTACGTCACCCCATTGAAAGTGAATGGGCAGATTGGAGCTGTCGACGCTGTAGTGTAGACGGGCCGTAACAACCTTCTCCTGTTGTTCGCCCATCCGTCCACTCGGACCTATCCATGTGTGGATGCACGCAGAATTTGATTGAAACATATTTGTGATCCGTAGAAAACATCCCCGGATAAAACATCTCATTGACAATCCTGTTTGGTTTTAGGGGTACGTAACTTGCTGCTCAGTTACCCGCCGAGTATCCCCTAAAGATGGGATCACATATATATCTTTTTACAAACCAATTGACATGATTTACCAGATGAATCCATCATGCTACAGAATGCATGTGATGCTGTAGGATCATTATAAATCAGGTGCTGGACTCGTGAAAACGTTTCCATATGTCTTGCACAAAGTATAATGTATATGTTGTATTGTTCAGTGCGCTGGCATTTTAATTAGTACGGAGAAACATCACATAGTGAACATAGCGGAGTCTCTCATGCAGACCATTGCTCTGCGGTAATTACTTTAAACTGCGTGTGTGTGTGTGTGTGTGTGTGTGTGAGTGAGTGAGTGAGTAAATCCTCCATTGAATCCCTTTGCATAGTTGCTGGGTAACAGCGTGTGTCCAGTAATCTCGCATTTGCACACTTTCATAAATCCGCACCATGACTCAGCTCGATGTGTCACGCTTTCATTAATCCGCGGCCTTTCTAGAAACATCCTCTCTACCAGGAAAACACACATTGTGTATGGGAATCTTCTTCATTCCGTGTTTTGTATCGCTGGTCTAATCACTGGGTCTGTTTGTTTTGGAGAGAGGGAGGGGATAATCCTGAAAAGACAAAAAAGGAAAGGAATCAAACTGGGAAACGTTGACGGACATGTTGCGGGAAACAACAACTCCCGTTATCCCCCGCTACTTGTTTTCATTGAAGGCCCTTTGCGTCAGAAAGTATACATACGATGAAGTATTTATTCCGTTGCCATCCTTACTGTCCTTTTTCCATTCTCTCCAATTCTCACTTTAACAATGTTGTCATCATGGGAATAAACTGTTCAATGTAAATCATTCTTTTGCGCTGTTGGTGATGGAAGGTAATTCAATGTAATATACAAGTAGAAACAAAGCAAGAACTATGATAACTATTGAAAACTGATAAATGCAGAGGCATCACGTGACAATACTCAGTCGCCTAGTTTACAGTCAAACAACAAAATATGAAAATGTAAAATTAGTAAAATAATAAGGATTGCCAAAGAAGAAAATTACAAATGAATGTTCAAAGGCTAACATCAGTAACTGACACACCAGCCATGTCATACCCGTTCTTATTCAATATTCAGCAATGGTATTTTTATTCTCAATTATTCGCACTTTCATCCCTGGCTTTTCCATAATGTTCCTCTGGCGTTCCTTTCCTCCAACGACATGTGTCTGGTAGTGACACACACACACACGCACGCGCACACACACACACACACACACACACACACACACACACACACACACACACACACACACACACACACACACACACACACACACACACACACACACACACACACACACACACATTCCTCTCCTGCAGGATCAGCTCTGGAGTAAAAGAGGAACACCGTCAGCAGAGGAACAAATGTCAGATGCTGCGTAACCCCACAGATATGTTTGGATGTATACGTAAAGCAAAGGGATGGAAGAAGTACATTGTATATTGTATTTATATGGTGTGTTATATATATTTCGTCTGTCTTTCTACGGTTGATTCTTCCTTTTATTTGATTAAAGTGTGCCTTGTAAAGATGCAGCTGTAACAAAACTACTGTATATCCCAATTCAGGATCAAAACAGTACATCTAATATAATCTGATATAATGTTATATTTATTTATTGTTATTATTTATCCTTGGAGAAAATGGATTTTGTGTCAGTTCAGCATGTGCACATTAGACTGCATATATAAAGATTGTATACAATAGATAACATGTATATATATATATTAAGGTTATCATAGTTATCATGAAATACATGTTAGCGCTATGACTGATAACTCAGATGCATTCATTAAACATGACAGGGACATCAGAGCAGCAGCAGATCTGAACTCTGATGTGAACATCCAGCGAAAAGTGGAAAAAGTGACACTGATTACATCTAATACCCAAGCGATGACATCACTCTGAGGATGCTGCGCGCTGATTGGACGGCGGGCTCGACCAATCAGCGTGCACACACATGGGAAGAGTTTAAAAAAGATTCAGAAAAGTGTCGGAAAGTTGTCGGAAGTCCTCCAAAGAAGCAGCTCCAAGATCCGCTCCGACGATTTAAACAATAATTAGAAGTGAAGTAATAATACCCTCGGATTTGTTCGGGACTTTCCCGGTGTGTCCCTCCTGCTTCTCCTCTTTTTAAAGCCCTTATTTATACTGTAAATAGACCCAAAAAAAGAAAACGACAGGATGACATCACATTTCAGGAGCGGACCTGCTTTCGGTCTTTCTGCAGAGGTCAAGAGTAAGGTAGGTTTACTTTATTTTACTTGAATTAAGTGTATTTGTATTATAAACGGACTATATTTACCTGAATCTTGGTTTTGGTGGCGCATTGATACATCAAGTGAACCGGTCAAGGGTCAGTGTGATGACGTACATTGTAAACAGTCCCACTACTGCACTATTTAAATATGTAATCCTGAATAAAGCTAATTTTAGATTAGATAAATAGTTAAAAATACGTTTTTAGTCAAATGGTGGTTAATAAGACATATTTAGGTCCATATATGGACATGTATAGGATCATTTTGGATCAAGCTAGTTGTGGTTATTGTTCCTCAATGTCACTCTTTCAATAGTAACCCTGAATAAAACTAACTTTTACATTAGATAAATAGTTAAAATATAACACTTTGGTCAAATGGTGGTTTATATGATATATTTAGGTCCATATATGGAGAGATTGGGGGATATTCCTGAATAAATATAAGCAAGTTGTGGTCATGTTGTTCATATGGCACTATTTTATTATTTAATCCTGAATAAAACTCACCTTTACATTAGATAAATTGTTAAAAAAAATACGTTTTTAGTCAAATGGTGGTTAATATGATATATATAGGTCCATATATGGAAAAATGATGGTATGTTTTGGATAAATACAAGCTAGTTGTGGTCATGTTGTCCTTCTATGGCACTATTTCAATATTAATTCCTTTGTTAAACTCACGTTTGCATTAGATAAATAGTTTAAAAATACGTTTTTAGTCAAATAGTGGTTCATATGATATATTTAGGTCCATGTAGACATTATGGGATATTCCTGAATAAGCTAGTTGTGGTCACGTTGTTCCTCGATGGCACTATTTTATTATGTATTCCTAAATAAGAGGCACCTAAAGATAGTGTTAGTTAAAAATAAACCTATTCAGTTTGCTTATTGGTCGAATGGTGGTTAATAACATATTTAGGTCCATATAAGGAGACATTATGGGATATTGCTGGATAAATATAAGCTTGTTGTTTCCTTCATTTAGATATTTTTAATTGCCCGTTGGAGTTATTAAACCGGCTGGGATGTGTTTAGGCGTCTCATTCCAGTGAGAGTCCAGGTTTCGTGCTTGCTTTGGAAACAGCTTTTTACACACACTAATGGTGATAGATCACACGGTGAGGGAAGTGATTGTTTTGGAGGGGAAAGTAGGTTTTAGTGGCCAAATAATTTGAGTGCTGAGAGTGGAGTGGGGGGGGGGGGCGGGTGAAGTTTGACAGGTATTGCAAAACTGTTATATTTTTACTTGGTAGTCAGAAACCAGACACATGAAGAAATGTGAGCGTTTTGGACGTTTCTGACAAGGATCTGGTTGATGTTAAGAGTCCAGATGCATATTACAGATTTTAAGAGATTATATTAAAGCTTACTTTGTCAAATTAAAGGGACATTATGTTAGCTTAATAACTTACTAACTGCGTGAGTGAGCGGCACAGGATCAGAAGTGAAGAAGCACTTAGATTTCCCTTTACTTAAGTATTATACGACATGGCTTGCATTCAAAATGTCACTAATGTAAAAATAAATACATCATTTTAACAATATGCACTCGTCGGGGTTATGTAATTGTTTAGCATTCGGTTATTCTTTTGTATTTATAGAATGCTAGCCGCATTCGGAGTCGGCATGTCAAGGTTATCCGAGTCAAAATCAGTGCGACATTATCCCGATAATCATCTAAATAAGCGTAATAGCACTGGAATCCCGTTGTCTTATAGTTTGTTAAGATACAAGTATTTTTATTAAATCATGTGACTAATATTTTTAGAAACGTAGTAGAAAACGTAGCGTTCACTTGTTAGATCCCGAACACTTGAGTCCACCCTCAAACAACCCTAAATAAAGTTATAGGTTATTTAAAATAGCCACACCGTGAGTCTGTTCTTTCTTACATCTGCACTTCTCTACAACAATCTATAAGATTTCCACGATTAACATATTTTAAATTGTGTTTTTTTTGTTACGCACTCCGCTATAAAAACCTATATCGTCTCTTCCCTGTTATTTGAACATTGTCAGGAGTCGAGGTTGACCACTCTACACTTTGTTAGTAGTTTAATTGCTCAGATTTTCTATGTTGAGGAAAAGATACAATAATATGTTGGAGTAAAATATTCCCCTTTAGAAATAACCAGTTAATGAAGAAACACCTCAAATGTGGCCTTAAATACTTGAGTGCCTAAACATTCCACCACTGCATTGTGATGTACCCGGCAGAGTGTGAACACACACACACACACACACACACACACACACACACACACACACACACACACACCTGCGAACATTCAGTCTGCCACCATCCTGACAGGAAGTGATGGTACGCTCGTTATTAACAGAATACCGTTTTTGTCCGCCGCCTGGGAACAGAGGCATGAGTCAGAGCTGCTGACAGCATGAGAAAGGTCATCGTCGTCATCATCATCGTCATCATCATCATCATCATCATCATCATCATCATCATCATCATCATCATCATCATCATCATCATCATCATCATCATCATCATCATCCTGCAGGGATGTCACCTCTTCCCTGAGTAGCCATCTCTCATCACAGCTTTAATCCGCCTTCATAGGAAACCAGCATCCTTACAGGGTCGACTTTTGGACCTTCTGTTTAGCTGCCATGTTCGCACCTTGGCCATTAACACACTAGTATAAGTAATCTTTATTTGTATAGCACTAAGGATGCAGCTCAAAGTGCTTCGACCTTTTGGCACAAGACAAACAAACAATAAGATAACATTTAAGTCGGAGGCTAACCCATATTAGCTCGTGCAGTGAAGTGAAGAATACCCTTTAAATAACGTGTGTAAGATCCACTTAAGCACATATTGTAATGGGGATAACATGGGGGCATGACTGATTACAAAGTTGTTAAATATCATTTAAATGTATAATTATATTAATATATGAGTAAGGTTACGTCTCTTGTTTGCTGTCCTTCTGTTATAACGAAGCTAAATGTTATTATTTCAGCTTTAAAGAGGCCCTATTATGCTGTTTGGGGTTTTCCCTTTCCTGTAGTTCGCTATATGCGTTTTTGTAAATCGTCTGCAAAGGCTTATAATAGTGACGACCGCGCTTCTATTGGCTGTCGCTCCAACACATTGCACGTGATAGGCTAAGGGGCGGGACATCAATCAGTTGACCAATCACAACAGGTTTATTTTTCAGAATTAAGATACCCTGCATAATGAGTGGTTACTGTGGATTGTGTGAACGTCCATTATGCTATGGAGTATAAATAGGCAAAAGAAAAATGCGATAAAATAGGACAAATATCAACGACTCAATCGGTAAACGTACTGTAAGACAGAAATAAGACAGGTTTATTATGAGGTAGATTAACACATACGAGGAATTTAACGTGGTGTTATGGTGCGTACATAACATGCATACAAATTAAACCAAAATTAAAAACACAGATAGAAAACAATTTTAAGAAAACTATAATAACATATAAAAAAATATTATAGCAGTATTTACATTGAATATGGTTGAAATCGTAGAATTAGAATAATAACATTTGTATAGCGCCTTTTCGAGGGACCCAAGGCGATCAAACAAACAGAAGGGGCAAATAATAAAGTAAAAGATTAAATAAATAGCCGTAGGAGTGGAAGCAGGTGGGTTATTGGAATAACAACACGTGACTTCAGAGAGAAGAAACGCTGTCGGGTGCATCAGAGAAATCTAAACGCCTTGTAAGGAGAGACCGCTCTGACTGGGAACTGGAGAAAGTGTCCCGACTCTAAACAGTTTACACGAACGAAAAAACACCGCGGTGACGGAACGCAGGAGCAGATACAGGCTCAGCAGGAGACCTTAACTCAGGGGAACTATTTCTCTGTTTGAGTGTGGAGGGATTTCCACCATCACCCACAGACAGACAGGTTGATGTGTTTTACATAAAACCAGGCAGGTTGCAGTGTAATATCAGAGGAGACTGGGCCAATTGTACATTCTAAAACTGCACTACCAAAAATTATTTTTATATAATTTATTATCGATGTTTTGGGCAATACTCAGCACTCCCTGAGACCTCAGAAAAACACGAGTGAAAAGTAACAAATAAAATAATGAATATCTTGATCTCTAACTGCTTTAGCATTTCATTCTTCCATACCTGCATTTGTTTTGCCACCCTTTGACTTATTGACAGCACTAATTAATACTAATGGACTGTTCGAGGTCATAGAGCGGTGCAGGGACGATGTGTTGTTGTAGAACGAGCTGGAAGTTAGCATCACAAAGACCCACTCGACTAAAAGCCATTAGGTTTTTTTATTGTTAATGTACTTAAACGTTTTGTTCAGCAGGATAATCTCCATATATTAACATCACTTTATAACTTTTGAAACGTAAAAAGTAAAAAGCTAACGTTGGGCTATGAAGGAACTACAGCACGGTCACATGACTTCACGTCACCACCGCTAAGCTAAAGGCGGCTAATGTTGGGCTATAAAGGAACTACAGCACGGTCACATGACTTCACGTCACCACCTCTAAGCTAAAAGTGGCTAATGTTGGGCTATAAAGGAACTACAGCACGGTCACATGACTTCACGTCACCACCGCTAAGCTAAAAGTGGCTAATGTTGGGCTATAAAGGAACTACAGCACGGTCACATGACTTCACGTCACCACCGCTAAGCTAAAGGCGGCTAATGTTGGGCTATAAAGGAACTACAGCACGGTCACATGACTTCACGTCACTACCTCTAAGCTAAAAGTGGCTAATGTTGGGCTATAAAGGAACTACAGCACGGTCACATGACTTCACGTCACCACCGCTAAGCTAAAAGTGGCTAATGTTGGGCTATAAAGGAACTACAGCACGGTCACATGACTTCACGTCACCACCGCTAAGCTAAAGGCGGCTAATGTTGGGCTATAAAGGAACTACAGCTCGGTCACATGACTTCACGTCACCACAGCTAAGCTAAAGGCGGCTAATGTTGGGCTATAAAGGAACTACAGCACGGTCACATGACTTCACGTCACCACCGCTAAGCTAAAGGTGGCTAATGTTGGGCTATAAAGGAACTACAGCACGGTCACATGACTTCACGTCACCACCGCTAAGCTAAAGGCGGCTAATGTTGGGCTATAAAGGAACTACAGCACGGTCACATGACTTCACGTCACCGCTAAGCTAAAGGCGGCTAATGTGGGGCTATAAAGGAACTACAGCTCGGTCACATGACTTCACGTCTCCACCGCTAAGCTAAAGGTGGCTAATGTTCAGCTTGATGACATTTAGTCGTCTCATTTAGAAACGTAGAAGCTTCAACTATTCACCAGTGGGGTATATACGGAGGTATTTTATGTCGTAAAAGAAAACATGAAAATGTCTTCAGCTCAGGGACGTGCACAGGTACGGGCTAATGTTGCCCGGGCAACGGCCCGTTTGGCCTTTTTGGCTAACCTGCCCCTCTGGAGAGAGCGAGAGTTTCTTTTTCTTTGTTCTGTTGTGGCCGAATCAACATGATAAGCCCTCAATTAGTAGGGTAGCGTCTCGCTGCGGGAAACACACTTTGTCTGCGCTGTCATCTGCCGGTGCGTTAAGACCACCTCAGTGTAGGATTTTGGAAACTTGATTTTGAGTTGTCTCATGGCAGTTAGGGTATAAGGGACAAACCAGCGGACTTTACTTCCTCTTGATACCGTCGGTTATTTACAAAAAAACACCTAAATATACTTGTTATTGTGCTTCTGTCTTTCTGTGTCCTTTCATCTGTAAACTCGCTCAACGGGCCACTCTCTCTCTTTTCTTGATCGCCTCTCACGGGAGAACAGTTCACTGCCCGCTTCGTTGTAGGATTTCTGCCATGTCTCCACCACTTTAGTTTGACCATCTCTGACTGTTATTAAGTTATGGAATACTAAATAAATAAGTAATTAGATAGCTTACCGTTACTGCACTCATAAAGAATGATAAGAATAATGCGTATTGAACTGGTTTAATTAATTAGTGAGTTTATTTAAGTTAGAGGGCCTATTTTATCAGTAGCCTATGTCTAGACTGCACAGCAGTTACAATCATCAAACTACATTAGAACAAAATTGTCCCCATTTTGTCTTTAAAGAGACACGACATACGGATATGCACCTGAACATCAGCAGGAGAGGACTCTTTAAAGTAGAGACGCTACATACGGATATGCACCTGATCATCAGAAGGAGAGGACTCTTTAAAGTAGAGGCGCTACATACTGATATACACCTGAACATCAGCAGGAGAGGACTCTTTAAAGTAGAGACACTACATACTGATATACACCTGAACATCAGCAGGAGAGGACTCTTTAAAGTAGAGACACTACATACTGATATACACCTGAACATCAGCAGGAGAGGACTCTTTAAAGTAGAGACGCTACATACTGATATACACCTGAACATCAGCAGGAGAGGACTCTTTAAAGTAGAGACACTACATACTGATATACACCTGAACATCAGCAGGAGAGAACCCCTTTAATAACTAAAAATAAGCTGTTCCACCCATTGTTTTCTCAGGAGGGATGAGGGTTTAAACTTTAAAGTCTCACTGTAGTAAAAATACTTTGAGGTAAGGTTTCTAAAAATAACTGGAAGAAAGGATAAATAATGCCTGAGGACTCTTCTCTCCATGTATTTCCTTTTTGGCACACACACGTTGCCCCTAATACTTTAAATTCTGGTATGGGGCTTAATGCTGCTCCCCCTACACACACACACACACACACACACACACACACACACACACACACACACACACACACACACACACACACACACACACACACACACACACACACACACACACACACACACCCTCTCGCTTCCTGATTGTTCTGCAGATTCGTCTCCACAGTCTGGCAGCAGCCAACACAAACACACAGTATTTCAAAGCAGCTTCCAGGCCATCACACCAAATTTGGGAGAAACAGCTTCCCAAAAACACTCCCTTTTTCTCCCCTGTCTCCCCCTCTCTCCGATTGGCCCGGATCATATTTCTGTCCCAGAATATGCCCTTTTACAGCGAGCCGACTGTTCAGGTAAATCCCGGTGGATAAAGAGAGGACGTGATGATACCGTTTTGTTGTTCTTCTTATCGTAGAGATTACACAGGCAGTCACAACAGCTGTTAGTCATTCATTGGGATTTAAAAAGATCTATTTGAGGTAGGGCTGTGCGATTATGGCAAAAATCATAATCACGATTATTTTGGTCAATGATTGATATCACAATTATTAAATACGATTATTCATTGACTTTGAAAACATCCATTTATTGAACTTTAAAACAAATACAAATCATAATTTCAACAGTATCTTTTTAACTGCTGATTACCCTGAACGTATAATTCAACTGAAAAACCAAGACAAAAATAGATGATACATTTAATTAAATAATAAATACTAATAAACAAGATCAACAAATATTTTGGAGCGCACTTCAACAAGCTACTAAACATATGTAAATATGATAAATACAAATAAATTAGACTAAAATAAATTAGATCAAATATGTTGCAGTGTACTTCAAGTGAAGGAGTTCAAGTATCTCGGGGTCTTGTTCTCGAATGAGGGAACAAGGGAGCGTGAGATGGGCCGGAGAGTCGGAGCAGCGGGAGCGGTACTGCAGTCGCTTTACCGCACCGTTGTGACGAAAAGGGAGCTGAGCCAGAAGGCAAAGCTCTCTGTCTACCGGGCCATTGTCGTACCCTCACCTACGGTCATGAAGGATGGGTCATGACCGAAAGAACGAGATCGCGGATACAAGCGGCCGAGATGGGTTTTCTCCGCAGGGTGGCTGGTGTCTCCCTTAGGGATAAGGTGAGAAGTTCGGTCATCAGGGAGGGACTCGGAGTTGAGCCGCTCCTCCTTCGCGTCGAAAGGAGCCAGTTGAGGTGGTTCAGGCACCTAGTTAGGATGCCACCTGGGCGCCTCCCTAGGGAGGTGTTCCAGGCACGTCCAGCTGGGAAGAGACCGAGGGGTAGACCTAGGACCAGGTGGAGGGATTATATCTCTTCGCTGGCCTGGGAGCGCCTTGGGATCCCCCAGTCAGAGCTGGTTGATGTCGCCAGAGAAAAGGAAGTTTGGGGCTCTCTGCTGGAACTGCTACCCCCGAGACCCGACCACGGATAAGCGAGAGAAGATGGATGGTTGCAGTGCACTGTCACAACCAAGCAATGTTTTCGTAATTGTGGCTGGCCAAAATCGTAATTGCGATTTAAAATACGATTAATTGCACAGCCCTAATTTGAGGGTTGTGTGAGGATTTAAGAGGCAGGAAAAACTAAAAAAGGTTCTGCAAAATAAATGTTTGTATCTTTGTAAAATATTGGATAATTTAAGTGTCAGTTATTAACATTAAAGCATGGAGGGGTTCAGAAAAGGAATGTTTGGAAGAACTGTTAAAAAAGTACAGACAACTGATTTAATCGTATTGTTAAATACAATCATTATCTTTTCTGACTAAACTGTTAAGTAAGCTAGTTCAAAATGATAGAGAACCATCCAATAGAGGTACGTACAAGTACCTCAAAACTGTACTTGAATATATATCATTTGTATTTGTTTAATAAGTCTTGCATAAACTCTGAACTGAAATACCCACTTCAGTTTTCAAATTACATTTTGCCAATGTTAGATCGTATTTATATTACATTACCCGACTTGTTTTCCCCAAAGGACTAACAATAAGTCAAGTCAACGTGAACACAAGCTTAAGCAGGGCCGTGCACAGACATTTGGAGGGACTATTGCTCTAAACTGGAACAAGCCCCCCCCCCCCCCCGATAAAAATACCTTTTGAAAAATAACTTGTTTTAATGTAAAAGAAACCAAACGATTATTACATTACATACATAAATTGAACAGTAATTCACATCTCATAACAAAATAAGCTAGGCGACTACTTGCATTCGGTGACTTGATTTTAAAAATGAAAACCAGGTAAAATGTTTTGTTTTGCGGTCCATATCTCATCAAAAATATCTAATGTTAGTAACTATGTTCAGGTGTATATCAGTATGTAGTGTCTCTACTTTAAAGAGTCCTCTGCTGCTGATGTTCAGGTGTATATCAGTGTGTAGTGTCTCTACTTTAAAGAGTCCTCTCCTGCTGATGTTCAGGTGTATATCAGTATGTAGTGTCTCTACTTTAAAGAGTCCTCTCCTGCTGATGTTCAGGTGTATATCAGTATGTAGTGTCTCTACTTTAAAGAGTCCTCTCCTGCTGATGTTCAGGTGTATATCAGTATGTAGTGTCTCTACTTTAAAGAGTCCTCTCCTGCTGATGTTCAGGTGTATATCAGTATGTAGTGTCTCTACTTTAAAGAGTCCTCTCCTGCTGATGTTCAGGTGTATATCAGTATGTAGTGTCTCTACTTTAAAGAGTCCTCTCCTGCTGATGTTCAGGTGATATCAGTATGTAGTGTCTCTACTTTAAAGAGTCCTCTCCTGCTGATGTTCAGGTGTATATCAGTATGTAGTGTCTCTACTTTAAAGAGTCCTCTCCTGCTGATGTTCAGGTGTATATCAGTATGTAGTGTCTCTACTTTAAAGAGTCCTCTCCTGCTGATGTTCAGGTGTATATCAGTATGTAGTGTCTCTACTTTAAAGAGTCCTCTCCTGCTGATGTTCAGGTGTATATCAGTATGTAGTGCCTCTACTTTAAAGAGTCCTCTCCTGCTGATGTTCAGGTGTATATCAGTATGTAGTGTCTCTACTTTAAAGAGTCCTCTCCTGCTGATGTTCAGGTGTATATCAGTATGTAGTGTCTCTACTTTAAAGAGTCCTCTCCTGCTGATGTTCAGGTGTATATCAGTATGTAGTGTCTCTACTTTAAAGAGTCCTCTCCTGCTGATGTTCAGGTGTATATCAGTATGTAGTGTCTCTACTTTAAAGAGTCCTCTCCTGCTGATGTTCAGGTGTATATCAGTATATAGTGTCTCTACTGGGACCCTCTGTCTGAAACCAGGGCCCAGTCTGCTCTGATTGGTTAGCTGGCCGGCTCTGTTGTGATTGGTTCACCGCTTAGAGGTGTCCCGCACCTTAGCCGATCACGTACAATGTGTTGGAGTGCTGTCGGGAACACTTTGCAGACCTTTTAGTTTCCGTAACTTATTTTGGATTTGACTTACAATTTGATATTACAGCTTTTCACGGGTATATCTGGTCATTAAAGCAACAAAATAATACATGTTACGGAGCCAGGGAGAGACGATGCATTCTTATTGTTTCTGGCCTTACCTCAAATAATTGTTTACTGCTTTAAGATGTATTATGTGTTATAATCCCTTGTGAGAAACAATGTGTGAAAAGGGTTATTCTGAGTAACTGAAAAGCTGGCATGGCATAGAAACACATATTACACTGTAGAGTCTTTCTTATTCATCTTTACTCAGTGGGTTTTATTTTCTTATCAAGTGTGTTTTATTTCCAGCGTATTTCCCTGCTGCTGTGTTGATTCACTATCTCCTTGGAAATGAGTAGGGTTGCTAAGGGACGGAAAAGTCCTGGTACATTTACGGAAAGTTTCCATGGGAAGTTAAACTGGGGAATTTTGGAAATATTCCATATTTGAAATAAATAAATACATTTAAGTTTTCCGCACTCTCACGGGAATATCTCCGCAATGGAGCGAGCATAAGTTTCCCAGCGCAACACCTTCGTCACACATGTTGCCACTTGTTTGTACCATTTTCAGGCGATTTGTAATCTGTTCTAGAAAAACGAGGGGAGTTAGGTGGTCCGCGAGTGTTGGTGAGGTATTGGTTAAGTGGTCCTCGCTATGAAAAAGTTTGAGAAACACTGCTCTCGATGAATACATGTGTATGTGATATTTGCAATTTAAACATTAAATAAATATATTACCCCATAATATCATCACAACTTACTTCACTTTGTGTCCACAGGCTGAAATGTGTGGCTTCATTTGTGCTTTGGGCTCAAAAGTGTGATCCAGTCTTCTAGAAATCATGTGTGCATGTGATGGAGGAATGCACACTGCCTGTAGGGCAGTGCTTCTCAAAGTGTGGTCCGCGGACCACTGGTGGCCCGTGAGCGCCCCCTAGTGGTCTGTGAGTATATTGGTAACATTTCACATTTGAAATAAATAAATACATTTAAGTTTTCCGCACTCTCGCGGGAATATCTCCGCAATGGAGCGAGGTTACGTTTCACTTTCAATTGCATGCTATAGCCCAGCGCAACACCTTCATCACACATGTTGCCACTTGTTTGTACCATTTTCAGGCGATTTGTAATCTCCTAGAAAAACGATGTGTTTTTTTATATTTGTGGAGTTAGGTGGTCCACACGTGTTTTTTTTATTGGTTAAGTGTCCTTGGTTTGAAAAAGTTTGAGAAACCCTGCTGTAGGCGGTGTGGTCTCTATAGCCATGCAGTAAGCAGTGTGCTATGTGATTGAGGAATGGCATGGATATTCAAGTGTACTTGAATGGCATCTGTTTGTTTTAGTCAAGATTATGCTAAAATATACTTTCCCCAACTACGTTTAAGTTCCCTACGAAGAGCCAATTTAGAAAATTCCCAGTTATTCCATCTTTGAAAATTCCCGGAATTTTGCAACCCTAGAAATGATACAGGAATTACACACGGATACAAATAAAGTGATACCATTAAATTAATAATGCTAAATCGGAATTATATCCACTGGAATTGACACTTTGATAAGATCTGGTGCCCATATCTTCAAACGAGCAGCTCGAGGCAGATTTTGCATGCTTTTTACCCAAATCTATTCCTATACGACTTCCCATATACATAGTTTACTTCTTCCAGCATTTCTATTTGCACCATTGACTCGATTGCACTATTAGCTATTGTGCATTTGACATTTACTAAGATCTAGTTTTGGTCATGGAGAGTTTGACGTCAGCTGTTGTTTTGTTACAAGAGTGGAAATGAAACAGTAGTCCTCTGATCTGATGTTTGACCTCTGACCTCCCTCTGAACTCTCAGCTGGCGGGGAAGTACGACCCTCAGAAGGAGGAGGATCTGAGGCTGTGGATCGAGGACGTGACGGGGAAACAAGTCGGGGAGAACTTCATGGAGAGTCTGAAGAACGGAGTCCTGCTGTGCGAGTGAGTGGGACATAACAAGAAACATCTTATTCACCATTAAAGGACACCCATTATGCAAAATCCACTTCTTCCTGTCTCTTCTACATCAACATGTGTCCCCTCTTCTCCATGTCTCTTCTACATCAACATGTGTCCCCTCTTCTTCATGTCTCTTCTACATCAACAGGTGTCCCCTCTTCTTCATGTCTCTTCTACATCAACATGTGTCCCCTCTTCTTCATGTCTCTTCTACATCAACATGTTGTCCCCTCTTCTTCATGTCTCTTCTACATCAACATGTGTCCCCTCTTCTTCATGTCTCTTCTACATCAACATGTGTCCCCTCTTCTTCATGTCTCTTCTACATCAACATGTGTCCCCCCTTCTTCATGTCTCTTCTACATCAACAGTGTCCCCTCTTCTTCATGTCTCTTCTACATCAACATGTGTCCCCTCTTCTTCATGTCTCCTCTACATCAACACGTGTCCCCTCTTCTTCATGTCTCTTCTACATCAACACGTGTCCCCTCTTCTTCATGTCTCTTCTACATCAACATGTGTCCCCTCTTCTTCATGTCTCTTCTACATCAACATGTGTCCCCTCTTCTTCATGTCTCTTCTACATCAACATGTGTCCCCTCTTCTTCATGTCTCTTCTACATCAACATGTGTCCCTCTTCTTCATGTCTCTTCTACATCAACATGTGTCCCCTCTTCTTCATGTCTCTTCTACATCAACATGTGTCCCCCCTTCTTCATGTCTCTTCTACATCAACATGTGTCCCCCTTCTTCATGTCTCTTCTACATCAACAGGTGTCCCCTCTTCTTCATGTCTCTTCTACATCAACACGTGTCCCCTCTTCTTCATGTCTCTTCTACATCAACACGTGTCCCCTCTTCTTCATGTCTCTTCTACATCAACACGTGTCCCCTCTTCTTCATGTCTCTTCTACATCAACACGTGTCCCCTCTTCTTCATGTCTCTTCTACATCAACATGTGTCCCCTCTTCTTCATGTCTCTTCTACATCAACATGTGTCCCCTCTTCTTCATGTCTCTTCTACATCAACACGTGTCCCCCCTTCTTCATGTCTCTTCTACATCAACATGTGTCCCCTCTTCTTCATGTCTCTTCTACATCAACATGTGTCCCCTCTTCTTCATGTCTCTTCTACATCAACATGTGTCCCCTCTTCTTCATGTCTCTTCTACATCAACATGTGTCCCCTCTTCTTCATGTCTCTTCTACATCAACATGTGTCCCCTCTTCTTCATGTCTCTTCTACATCAACATGTGTCCCCTCTTCTTCATGTCTCTTCTACATCAACATGTGTCCCCTTCATGTCTCTTCCACATCAACATGTGTCCCCTCTTCTTCATGTCTCTTCTACATCAACATGTGTCCCCTCTTCTTCATGTCTCTTCTACATCAACATGTGTCCCCTCTTTCTTCATGTCTCTTCTACATCAACATGTGTCCCCTCTTCTTCATGTCTCTTCTACATCAACATGTGTCCCTCTTCTCCATGTCTCTTCTACATCAACATGTGTCCCCTCTTCTTCATGTCTCTTCTACATCAACATGTGTCCCCTCTTCTTCATGTCTCTTTACATCAACATGTGTCCCCTCTTCTCCATGTCTCTTCTACATCAACATGTGTCCCCTCTTCTCCATGTCTCTTCTACATCAACATGTGTCCCCTCTTCTCCATGTCTCTTCTACATCAACATGTGTCCCCTCTTCTTCATGTCTCTTCTACATCAAACATGTGTCCCCTCTTCTCCATGTCTCTTCTACATCAACATGTGTCCCCTCTTCTTCATGTCTCTTCTACATCAACATGTGTCCCCTCTTCTTCATGTCTCTTCTACATCAACATGTGTCCCCTCTTCTTCATGTCTCTTCTACATCAACATGTGTCCCCTCTTCTTCATGTCTTTCTACATCAACATGTGTCCCCTCTTCTTCATGTCTCTTCTACATCAACATGTGTCCCCTCTTCTTCATGTCTCTTCTACATCAACATGTGTCCCCTCTTCTTCATGTCTCTTCTACATCAACATGTGTCCCCTCTTCCTCATGTCTCTTCTACATCAACATGTGTCCCCTCTTTCTTCATGTCTCTTTTACATCAACATGTGTCCCCTCTTCCTCATGTCTCTTCTACATCAACATGTGTCCCCTCTTCCTCATGTCTCTTCTACATCAACATGTGTCCCCTCTTCTTCATGTCTCTTCTACATCAACATGTGTCCCCTCTTCTTCATGTCTCTTCTACATCAACATGTGTCCCCTCTTCTCATGTCTCTTCTAGATCAACATGTGTCCCCTCTTCTTCATGTCTCTTCTACATCAACATGTGTCCCCTCTTCCTCATGTCTCTTCTACATCAACATGTGTCCCCTCTTCTTCATGTCTCTTCTACATCAACATGTGTCCCCTCTTCCTCATGTCTCTTCTACATCAACATGTGTCCCCTCTTCTCCATGTCTCTTCTAGATCAACATGTGTCCCCTCTTCTTCATGTCTCTTCTACATCAACATGTGTCCCCTCTTCCTCATGTCTCTTCTACATCAACATGTGTCCCCTCTTCTTCATGTCTCTTCTACATCAACATGTGTCCCCTCTTCTTCATGTCTCTTCTACATCAACATGTGTCCCCTCTTCTTCATGTCTCTTCTACATCAACATGTGTCCCCTCTTCTCCATGTCTCTTCTACATCAACATGTGTCCCCTCTTCTCCATGTCTCTTCTAGATCAACATGTGTCCCCTCTTCTTCATGTCTCTTCTACATCAACATGTGTCCCCTCTTCTTCATGTCTCTTCTACATCAACATGTGTCCCCTCTTCCTCATGTCTCTTCTACATCAACATGTGTCCCCTCTTCTTCATGTCTCTTCTACATCAACATGTGTCCCCTCTTCCTCATGTCTCTTCTACATCAACATGTGTCCCCTCTTCCTCATGTCTCTTCTACATCAACATGTGTCCCCTCTTCTTCATGTCTCCTCTACATCAACATGTGTCCCCTCTTCTCCATGTCTCTTCTACATCAACATGTGTCCCCTCTTCCTCATGTCTCTTCTACATCAACATGTGTCCCCTCTTCCTCATGTCTCTTCTACATCAACATGTGTCCCCTCTTCTTCATGTCTCCTCTACATCAACATGTGTCCCCTCTTCTTCATGTCTCCTCTACATCAACATGTGTCCCCTCTTCTTCATGTCTCCTCTACATCAACATGTGTCCCCTCTTCTTCATGTCTCTTCTACATCAACATGTGTCCCCTCTTCTTCATGTCTCTTCTACATCAACATGTGTCCCCTCTTCTCAATGTCTCCTCTACATCAACATGTGTCCCCTCTTCTCCATGTCTCTTCTACATCAACATGTGTCCCCTCTTCTTCATGTCTCTCTACATCAACATGTGTCCCCTCTTCTTCATGTCTCCTCTACATCAACATGTGTCCCCTCTTCTTCATGTCTCCTCTACATCAACATGTGTCCCCTCTTCTTCATGTCTCTTCTACATCAACATGTGTCCCCTCTTCTTCATGTCTCTTCTACATCAACATGTGTCCCCTCTTCTTCATGTCTCTTCTACATCACATGTGTCCCCTCTTCTTCATGTCTCTTCTACATCAACATGTGTCCCCTCTTCTCAATGTCTCTTCTACATCAACATGTGTCCCCTCTTCTTCATGTCTCCTCTACATCAACATGTGTCCCCTCTTCTTCATGTCTCTTCTACATCAACATTGTGTCCCCTCTTCTTCATGTCTCTTCTACATCAACATGTGTCCCCTCTTCTTCATGTCTCTTCTACATCAACATGTGTCCCCTCTTCTCAATGTCTCTTCTACATCAACATGTGTCCCCTCTTCTTCATGTCTCCTCTACATCAACATGTGTCCCCTCTTCTTCATGTCTCTTCTACATCAACATGTGTCCCCTCTTCTTCATGTCTCTTCTACATCAACATGTGTCCCCTCTTCTTCATGTCTCTTCTACATCAACATGTGTCCCCTCTTCTTCATGTCTCTTCTACATCAACATGTGTCCCCTCTTCTCAATGTCTCTTCTACATCAACATGTGTCCCCTCTTCTTCATGTCTCCTCTACATCAACATGTGTCCCCTCTTCTTCATGTCTCTTCTACATCAACATGTGTCCCCTCTTCTTCATGTCTCTTCTACATCAACATGTGTCCCCTCTTCTTCATGTCTCTTCTACATCAACATGTGTCCCCTCTTCTCAATGTCTCTTCTACATCAACATGTGTCCCCTCTTCTTCATGTCTCCTCTACATCAACATGTGTCCCCTCTTCTTCATGTCTCTTCTACATCAACATGAGCTCTGTATATATCTGAGACCTATAATATATTGATGAAAAACAGTATAATAGGGGACCTTTAACTTATACTTCTTTATGGGCCTGCACAATTATTTATAATGTTTCTGAACGTTTTGTTCTACGTCATTAAATACGTCAATAAATAAGTCAATAAATAAGTCAGTAAATAAATACCCGACTGTTGAATATCTGAAGCTTCTATGCGTCTTAAAAACTTCAGTTGCTGACAAGTCGCTAAATAAAGCACGTCATCACACCCAACGTTAGCCGCCTTTAGCTTAGCGGTGGTGACATGAAGTCATGTGACCCTGCTGTAGTTCCTTTATAGCCCAACATTAGCCGCCTTTAGCTTAGCGGTGGTGACGTGAAGTCATGTGACCGTGCTGTAGTTCCTTTATAGCCCAACATTAGCCACCTTTAGCTTAGCGGTGGTGACGTGAAGTCATGTGACCGTGCTGTAGTTCCTTTATAGCCCAACGTTAGCCACCTTTAGCTTAGCGGTGGTGACGTGAAGTCATGTGACCGTGCTGTAGTTCCTTTATAGCCCAACATTAGCCACCTTTAGCTTAGCGGTGGTGACATGAAGTCATGTGACCGTGCTGTAGTTCCTTTATAGCCCA
The DNA here is from genome assembly GCF_902827115.2 of Pseudochaenichthys georgianus. Classification (NCBI taxonomy): domain Eukaryota; kingdom Metazoa; phylum Chordata; class Actinopteri; order Perciformes; family Channichthyidae; genus Pseudochaenichthys; species Pseudochaenichthys georgianus. The sequence goes on along the minus strand of NC_047510.2, from coordinate 34,260,358 downwards.
ACATTAGCCTCCTTTAGCTTAGCGGTGGTGAAGTCATGTGACCGTGCTGTAGTTCCTTTACAGCCCAACATTAGCCTCCTTTAGCTTAGCGGTGGTGACATGAAGTCATGTGACCGTGCTGTAGTTCCTTTATAGCCCAACATTAGCCACCTTTAGCTTAGCGGTGGTGACATGAAGTCATGTGACCGTGCTGTAGTTCCTTTATAGCCCAACATTAGCCACCTTTAGCTTAGCGGTGGTGACGTGAAGTCATGTGACCGTGCTGTAGTTCCTTTATAGCCCAACATTAGCCACCTTTAGCTTAGCGGTGGTGACGTGAAGTCATGTGACCGTGCTGTAGTTCCTTTATAGCCCAACGTTAGCCACCTTTAGCTTAGCGGTGGTGACGTGAAGTCATGTGACCGTGCTGTAGTTCCTTTATAGCCCAACATTAGCTTTTTACTCCTCAAGATTGCATGTACACTTACAAATGTGTTATATGTGGAGATATCCTGCTGAACACAACATGAACGTCTTTCTGATTTTGTGTCTCTTTCTCTGTAGACTCATCAATGTCCTCCAGCCTGGCTCTGTGAGAAAGATCAGCCAATCCACTCAGAACTGGCACCAGGTAATGTTTGAGCTCTGAGGACAGAAAAGATTCCTTATTTGTCCGACAAGTGTCAAAGTCAGGGCTGTTTTCCAGAGCATGTGGAACTTTATTTAGTCTGCCGTGTTGACGTTGACAACACAGAGTTTATTGGCGTTCCATAAAGTAGCTGCAAATCTCTGTATGGCTTTTAATGAAGAAAAGTAAACGGTGCTCCTTTAGAGCCTAATTGAAGGTAATTGAAGTGTCCTTCCCTAAAACACCAATTTTTGCTATTTCTTTGTATCTTGATTACTGTATCATCTCATATAATATATATTTATTTTCACCTGCGTGATTTTTTTTGTTTGTTTGTAAATATATCCCCCTTTACAAATGTGGTAACTTATTTTAAATTGTACCTATAATGGTCCTAATATATTTTTTACATTGTGTTGTTATTATTTATCATAAGATATCATGTGACAGCATATCAGGCTTTTTTTTTTATGGAGCAAGAACGGTGGTAACATCCGGAAAGAAACGTCATGAATTTACAATTATTATTTTTTCTCACTAATTTATTACATTTATGGGTTTTTTGTAGATTTCTTCTTCAAATTTGAATTATTCTCACTCTAAATATTCTGCCCTTTCCAGTTCTGTAACTTATTTTTAGTTGTACCTACAACAGGCCAAAGACATCGTCATACAGGCTAGCTGTTTCCAGTCTAAAGGCGCTTATTGTAGCTTCATCTTGATCAAATACAAAATGAATTTCTCCCAGCAGAAAAGAGTGTAGAGAGGAGTGGAACAAACTGCTCAAGATCGCAGAATAGACGCTTTGTCCTCTTTCTCCTCAGCTGGAAAACATCGGGAACTTTGTGCGTGCGATCACAGAATACGGCCTGAGGCCGGACGACATCTTTGAAGCCAACGATCTGTTCGAGAACACCAACTACACTCAGGTCCAGAGCACTCTGCTGGCTCTGACAGGCATGGTGAGGACACACACACACACACACACACACACACACACACACACACACACACACACACACACACACACACACACACACACACACACACACACACACACACACACACACACACACACACACACACACACACACACACACACACACACACACACACACACACATAGACATACACACACACACATACACACACACACACACACAGACAGACAGACAGACAGACACACACACACCAACACACACACACACATACACACACACACACACACACACACACACACACACACACACACACCGCAACGTCATCGGCCTGCAGGTCAGAGAGAGAACATTCAGTCATGTAGCCTACTGCAGTATTAGCATAGTGGGAGGCAAAGCGTTAGAAAGATAACCCTCGTCTCCGGCTTGAGCTTCAAAACAGGATCCATGTGTCTGTGATCCTCTCCAGAATGGAAGGAGTCATCACATACAGAGCATCAACTAGTTCCTGAGCAGTGTCCTTCACATGCTGAGATACAAGAGAGGGAGTTACATCTCAAAATTCTGTATTTTTTCAAAAGATCTTCAAATGCTGTCTTTTTTCTCAAAATCTCAAAATTCTGTATTTTATCAAAATCCTGTCTTTTTTCTAAAAATCAAAAAAATTCTGTATTTTTTTCCTACAAATCTCAAAAATGCTGTCTTTTCTAAAAAATCCTGACTTTTACTCAAAAGTCTTTTTCTAAATAGTTAACGTTAATAATCCCTCGTCACCGGCTTGAGCTTCAAAACAGGATCCATGTATCTGTGATCCTCTCCAGAATGGAAGTAGTCATCACATACAGAGCATCAACTAGTTCCTGAGCAGTGTCCTTCACACGCTGATATCCAAGAGAGGGAGTCACGCAGTCACAAGATGGAGCAATAGAAAGCAGTATATTGATATACTTTATTAATCCCCCGTGGGGAAATGGTTTCTCTGCATTTGAGCCATCCTGTGTTAGGAGCCGTGGGCTGCCATTTTGAACGGCGCCCGGGGAGCAGTGTGGGGAACGGTAGCACTTGCTCAGGGACACCTCGGTAGCACTTGGTCTTGCCGGGACTTAAACTGGTGACCTTCCAGTTGCCAAGCCAAGTCCCTATCGACTTCGCCACCACCGCCCCAGTATTCAACGTTTACTTCAGATTAGCTCCACGTCAGAAATGAGCATGCTTGATGCCTCTCTCCATAGAGGCTGAGTCATCATGTTAATCACAGAGCTATCATCTGCCTCAAACAGTCCTGAGGCTACGAAGCAATGTAAAAGTGTTCCTTTGGACTCTGGATGATTGTGTCGACAACCAAACGTCAAACAATAAATTGAGAAAACAAATGTGAAGGTTAATCCAATCTGAATATAACAATGTCTTCATACCAACATTGTGTTTTCAGTCATGTACTTTATCTTGCTGTTTCTCAGATGGGCACCAACAAGCTGGCCAGTCAGAAAGGCATGACGTCTTACGGCACACGGCGCCATCTGTACGACTCCAAGATGGCGATGGAAAGTCCTCTCGACCAATCGACAATCAGCCTGCAGATGGGCACCAACAAGGGGGCCAGCCAGGTGAGGATGGGGACTGATGTTTTGATGTTAGATCGATGTTTGTTCTTTCGATTCTCTGAATACACATTACCTTGCAGAACCAAGGCCAAAATGATAATCACCATTATTTTGATTAAGATTAAAATCATGATTATATCACAATTAATCATTTCTCAAATCACGTTTACATCTGTCTTACCATCTTGCTTTCTCTCTCTCTCCTCCAGGCTGGTATGACGGCTCCGGGCACACGGAGGCACATCTTCGACAAGAAGCTGGATCTGGAGTCCTGCGACAGCTCCACCATCTCGCTGCAGATGGGCACCAACAAGGTGGCGTCGCAGCAGGGCATGACGTCCTACGGTCTGCCGCGCCAAGTCTACGACAACAAGTACTGCACCAACCCCACCGAGGGCCACAACAACAACAACGGGGGGGACGAGTTTGACGGCTACCAGTACGACGACTAAAAGAAAACACACCCTAAAAACCTCCTCCCTCCCTACGCTTACCGTCAGGCGACCAGAAAACACGACTCTTGTCTCTGTGTCGAAGCAAACTGACCGTTATTTGACGTTGAACTTCGTCCCCCTAAAGCTTTATGAATTTGTCTTTCCTGAGTTAAAGAAAAAATAGCGTTTGCACTGACCCTTACGTCAAAGATTTCCGTATCTATGAGGATTTGTATTCCCCCAAAATAAAAAAACAAGCCACACTCAGATTTGTGCTATTTATATTTTTCGCTTTCTTAGTTGCTTTGTAAGAGAGTGGTGCAGGAATGAGTCCTAAAACCCGGAAGTGAGTTAGCATTTCAGCACTTTCACATTTTGTTTGACGACATTAAACATGTCAGTAAACACCCCACTGGTGAATGTTACAAAGTGTTTTAAATACAGTTACATTTGTGACTAAATGAGACAAATAAACGTCATCACGTCCAACATTAGCCGCCTTTAGCTTAGCGGTGGCAACCGTGAAGTCATGTGACCAAGCTGTAGTTCCTTTATAGCCCAACATTAGTCCACTTTAGCTTAGCGGTGGTGATGTGAAGTCATGTGACCAAGCTGTAGTTCCTTTATAGCCCAACATTAGCCACCTTTAGCTTAGCGGTGGTGACGTGAAGTCATGTGACCAAGCTGTATTTCCTCTATAGCCTAACATTAGCTGCCTTTAGCTTAGCGGTGGTGACGTGAAGTCATGTGACCAAGCTGTATTTCCTTTATAGCCCAACATTAGCCACCTTTAGCTTAGCGGTGGGACGTGAAGTCATGTGACCGTGCTGTAGTTCCTTTATAGCCCAACGTTAGCCGCCTTTAGCTTAGCGGTGTGACGTGAAGTCATGTGACCAAACTGTAGTTCCTTTATAGCCCAACATTAGCCACCTTTAGCTTAGCGGTGGTAACGTGAAGTCATGTGACCGTGCTGTAGTTCCTTTATAGCCCAACATTAGTCCACTTTAGCTTAGCGGTGGTAACGTGAAGTCATGTGACCGTGCTGTAGTTCCTTTATAGCCCAACATTAGCCGCCTTTAGCTTAGCGGTGGTAACGTGAAGTCATGTGACCGTGCTGTAGTTCCTTTATAGCCCAACATTAGTCCACTTTAGCTTAGCAGTGGAGACGTGAAGTCATGTGACCGTGCTGTAGTTCCTTTATAGCCCAACATTAGCCACCTTTAGCTTAGCGGTGGTAACGTGAAGTCATGTGACCAAGCTGTAGTTCCTTTATAGCCCAACATTAGCCGCCTTTAGCTTAGCGGTGGGACGTGAAGTCATGTGACCGTGCTGTAGTTCCTTTATAGCCCAACATTAGCCACCTTTAGCTTAGCGGTGGTAACGTGAAGTCATGTGACCGTGCTGTAGTTCCTTTATAGCCCAACATTAGCCACCTTTAGCTTAGCGGTGGTGGAACAACATAAACGATTGTTGGCTACAGATCTTATTTCCTGCCAAATCCATTAGGAACATCCCATTGGCTTTTCATCGAGGTAGCCCTTTGCTATGCTAACTTCCTGTTCGGCCTACAAAATTCCTCATCCCTGCATCGCTCTATTCGACATTTACAAACTACCTTTCCCTACGTTTCCCAATCAAGTGTTGAGAATTCAAAGCTCCTTGAAGAGGAAACAAGCGACCGAGTTGGTGCTATTGAACTTTGACCCCGTTGGAACCGAGTCCTCGTCGACATTGGAGCTCCGCTGGGATTTTTTTTTACACGTTTTCGGGGTCCGCAGATTGACCTGGAGGACTCGTAGCTTCTTTTTGTTTTCTGTCATGTTCACAGGCCTGCCAGATCACGCCTTTTTTTTTTTTAAACGGGGATCATTTCCATGGCTTTGTGTGCAGTTTGAAAAGGGGACAATGCTTTTATAAAGTGAACGAGCAAAAGTAGGTGTTTGAAGTTGGGTTAGTCACTACTAGTAGATGTTGTCCTTTTTGTTTCCTCCATCTTTTATTGAATTCTCCTCCGTCAACTTTAGTGCTGTTGCTCCTTGTGCACTTTACCCAGCTTCACATTAAATTAAACAAGTACATTTGATCAGATATTGTACTTAAATTGGAGGTACTTTACCTTTTATACTTCTACTACACTGCCATATAGATAGCCACATATATTCAGGGTTCTTACAGTTTAAGAAAAGTTAGATTTAAGACTTGTTTTAATGCCAATCAGAATGAAATGTACAATAATTTAGCATTTGCGATTCCACTGACTTTAATCCTATCATGCCAAGTTGTATTTTTGACTCCAATACCTAAGTTAGTTATAGTTACTTTACAAAATGAGACTTTACAATTGAGGTAATTAAATAAGTTGTAAGTATAGGTAACAATATTGTCGTATTAAACTCACTATGGCAATTTTTCTTGGGCAGTATTTCTACCTACTTTTTCCTGAGCAACATCTTAAAGGCAGGTCTTATAATGTGGTATTTTTCCATTAGGGTATTGCTACTTGTACTCAAGTAAAGTATCTTTAATTGCTAAGGGAATCATGCCCAATATAAAAACTGTTAACCCACCGAATGTCATGAATGTAATGTAATCGAAAAGTTTGACACTAGCTGTTACGGGGTTCATTTTCAACACATTAGAAGTAAAAGAAAAGTGCATTTACAAAGTGACTGATAAGGCTGAGGCACGTGTGATCTAGAGTTACAACATCAAGCAGTTTAATGTGAAATATTTACATTTATTGGCTTCGATAGTGTCAGAAAATGTAGATGAGAGCTCTTGAATTCAGCATCAAAGTGTGCCCTCTAGTGGAGGAAACGCACATGTACACTTACTGTATTTTTTATTTATCAAACATTCCCTTTGTTCCCTTGAATGTCATTTTTAGTTCTGTCCAAGATGCCAAGTAACTTTCTAGTAACATTTCACCTTAATGTGATGACTTTGTTTCAACGTTGGTTAAATGTTACACTTTTTCTAACTTCTTGATTTTTCGACTTGTACGCGTTTCACTAAACATGACATTTGTGCAATAAAAAACACTTGAAAACAGTTTTGATTACATTTTCTCAGTCATTACCTAAAAATACACAGAAGGTAGTGTAATACAAAGTACATAATAGTGAGTTATATACTTATAAACAGTTAAAAACACAAATGCTTGGTAAAGATTTGGCATTTAACGGGGTTGAAAACTCAAGACACAATTCTGTTTCATAAACATACTTATTACAACAACTAAAATAATAAAAATAAAGACGTGGAATGTTTTACGCTGGAGGGAATGTCAGTTATTTACATTTAAAACATTTTGAGTCCAGAAAAAGGGAAAAATCACGATCTAATAGTAAAAACATATTTCTTCCTAATCTAATCATTGACGTATGAAAACTATAACACAAAATGGCGTCCCTCTGTCCCAGCCAGAGGGACGTGTGACGCTCAGCCACACTGTAGCAAAATTGGCCAAACAAAGCAAAATAAAATAACGCTTCAATTGTTTGATTTTGCTACATCGTGCTGAGCTAATTCACGGACCAATCACAGGAGTGGAATGTAAAAGAGAAGGTGGGGTAAAAAGGAAATCGTGACTATTGATTGGCTGCTTCACAAGCGTCGATCCAATCACTGTACACGTCCACCGCTTCGGAAAGATCTGAAGAGTAGACGTTAAGGATAAAGTATTTCAAAAATGTGTTTCTCCGCCTTAAACCTGACTTTCTTTATTGTCTCATTTCACAAACTTTACGACATTGTTAAAACAAAGACACAGGACCAAACACAATCTGACTGTAATGTTCATATAGTGTCGTATGTTCGTGAAATCTCATGTGAACGCCCAATTGAGACAACGATTTGGAAAGTCGGCAAAAGTTACTCACAATAATACAGATATCTTTACCGTGATTTTACTTTGAGGCGGTTATAGTTTTACGAATCACACCCGAGATGGATTGATGTTAATACACTTTAATTAAATCACGTATTACACGTCAATGTAATTTGTAATATGGTGAAGGTTGTGTCTGTTAGTTGCTATCTACGTAGAGTGACTTGTATTATTTAAAAAACGTAGTTATTAGTGAAGAGCCTTGTGGTTACAGCAACATAAACGCAATGTGTTGAATTTGGCACCCAGACATTCCTGCCCCCAATTTGAACAAACAAAAATGTCATTTATTTAGTTGGTTATTAGTTTTTGTTTTGTTTAAGCAGCGAAGATAAAACTGTATTCATCCCGAAGGAAATTGTTTACAACAATACAATAAACACAGCAGCATGATAGGCCAACTGTCCACTAATGGCGCGTTTCCACTGCAGGCCTCGCTCGGTTTGGTTAGGCCTTATTAGGCCCGGCTCACTTTAATGCTGCGCTGCCATTACAGTTTAGGAGCTGGGGCAGTAACTATAGTAACGCAGTGTAGGCGGAGCCGTGACGTCATCTTCAATGAGCGCCCCAGAAAAACAACACAGCCGTTAGCTCTTAGCCCTCAGAGCTCACAGCTCTTCATATCTGTTCAGAAACTAGACAAAAGTTAAACAAGTACAAACCACAGACTGTCTGTGTCATGGAGGATACAGTCGCTGGTTTATTTGTGTCTGTAGGCCGTTGTTGGGAGTGTGGACGATCGGAGCATATATAACGTTAGCTTAGCCAAGCTACATTCAGAAAACACGCATTTTAAAGGGTGTTTCTCTGCCGTCTGTCTGCAGACTTGTCAAAGCATTAATTCATGGTTTTTACTAACCGGTATCAGTGTGTTGTTACTTCGGCATCATTTTGAAACGTGTATTACAATTAAATCACGGTCAAATATGTTCATCTTGTTGTAGTTGTAGCCCCCTTGCCAGCGATTCTCTCTAGTTTAGCATGCTCAGCCCGACTCAGCCTGGTTGTTCCTGGCCCGAGAACCACGATGTTATGGGGACAGAAAAACTGTGAATTTGGACCCGCTAGCCGCCCGGTACTAGGCCAAGTGGAAACGCAACCAAAAACGGGGCCCGCTCGGCTCGGCACGCTTAAAGCGAGCTACCCGCTGCAGTGGAAACGCGCCATAACAGTCAAATGAGCACTTAAATATCTGCAGGCGGTCACATCATTAAAGGAAATATTAACAGTATTTAGTAGAGCAAAAAAAACGTAGTGGCAGAAACGTAATTTCACGTTATCATAGCACATTATTAATAATAATAATAATAATATTGCACATGAATGAATGATTTCCCAAAGTTGTAACATTTCCCAACAATTCAAAGGAGCACCTGAACGCACCATGAGTCAAAACAAATAGTAACGCATGGTTTAAAAGTGTGTTGTTGGTTAAAGGATACAGGTGATAGGAGTCTGGAACTCCTCCAAGCAAACGCTGCAGGATATAATTCCTGTGTTGCGCGTTCGTTCCCTAGAAAGACAGTTAGTAGTTAGTAAAGTTGTATGAAGTTCGGCGACAACTAAAAGGTACCATGGGGTCGGATTAGAATTTTCCAAAGGGGGGTTTGTTTAGCACAGGGGTGGGGGACCTCCGGCCTCAGGGACGTATACGGTCCACGAGACCGTTTGATACGACCCTCGAGGTAATTCATAAACACACGTAAGGTGTCATCACGTGGTATATCTCACGTCTTCAATATGAAACATGACTTGTTAGACGCTTTTATCCAAAGCGACTTACACACATTCAGTACTGTGGGTGAAGGGTCTTGTCCAGGGACACAACGACATGCAGCGGGATTCGAACCAGTGCCACCGTGATCCGAAGCTCAGCGCACTATCCACTGAGCCACAACCTCCCTCGAGACCGTCAGTGTCATTGATATCAGCGAACTTAATACGACGAGTATTAAAAAGAGAGGTGGATGCAGGATGTCGGACTCTCCAGGAGCAACGGGCGAATGGTTCTGCTGTGCTGTGTTCACTCATGGTGCAGATTAGTATCCAGTGTTCCTTTAAGTTTCATTACATTCCTGGAACCCAAGGTACCTGCTATGAGTGTCTGCAGTTTGGTCCTTACGCCTTTTACACTCTCTCCAAAGCATAACATCAAAACATTGAAGATAAAACAGCAAGATATCTGGATTCAGAGGTTGAGTTCAGTCATTTGAACGGCCCCCGGAGGATGTTGTGAGAATTGAAATGGCCCTTGAGAGGACAAAGGTCCCCCACCCCTGGTTTAGCATGAAACACTAACTAAAGGACAAGTTAAACAACAAAGTAGAAAGAAAGTGAGGTGAGAAAACTATTGCTGCTACGAAGTGAGCAAAACATTTGAGATGTGTGTATCTCTCACCGCGCTGTCACTTTAATTCATGTTTCTTTGCTTTTAAAGGTTTGAAATGCCATTTTATAATATAACGTCTTTCATTTTTGTAAAGCACTTTGAATTGCCTTGTGTTGAAAGTTGCTTTATAAATAGACGTGCCTTGTAAATAATAGAAGTGTCTTAAGGCCCTGACACACCAAGCAGTCACCAGAGGACTAGCCGACGCTGAAGTCGGCTGTTGCCTGGCCGTGTTCTCCTGCGTTTTGGCCATGTGTCGCACGGGAACACACTGCACCGACTTCAGTGCGTGAGTGGCAATAACTCTCCTTACCAGCAGGCGGCGGTAGTGTGTATTCGTCATTCAAAAGAGGCAACAACCGGAAGACAGAGAAGAAGAAGAGTATCTTTTCTCCGTAATATCATACAGAGCTGGCCTCTCCTGGATCAAGGTGATGAGCAGGTCTTCGTTTGCATCATTCCAGATCGCCATGATGAGATGAAAATGAATAGCAGTCTGTGTGTGCCTTCTTAAATCGTTTGTTTACGTCCCTCACTTCCGCTTCGCTTCTCATGCACTGATTTGCTAGCTGAACAGCCAATCAGAGTGATTATTTGGTCCGACTGCCAGACCCGATGCATGGCCGATTCAACATGTTGAATCGGCCATGCATCGGGTCTGGCAGTCCAAATAAGGCGTGTCACGGTCGACGGTGCGGGACACACCAACCTGACTACGGCGCCGCGAATGCCCGACAGCCTCTGACGGCCTCTGACTCCCAAAATCAGGTTGGTGTGTCAGGGCCTTTAGTGACGTTTCTCAAGATGCATTTCTCCATTTCGGTTGTTTTTTAGTTACTTACATTTTAACATCGCAGGATTTCTCGTGGTTGCAGAAGGGGCAGGTGAACTGGACGTCCAGGTTCCCGGTCATTTTCTTCTTGGGAGGAGGCTTTCTCTTCGACTTCCTGCGCCCCATTTCTAATGCCGTTTATCTGCGGTGAAAAACACAAAAAGAAATGTTGGATTATTGTTCTTTGAGCTTTCCAAGAGGCCAACGCACTCCAGTGTTTCATGTGCTAACCTGTACCTGTGTGTCTGCTGCTGAACTATTGGGAAGTTGCATTGCCAAGTGTTGCACTGTGGGTGGGAACAGGATGCATTTGACTTGTTTAAGATAAGATGGAGCTTTCTTAATCCCTGTGTGTTCAGTAGTTTAGCAGCAACAGGGTGAGAATGAAAAACAGGACAGATTCACACAAGATGAATACAATTAAAATGATATACAGGTAAGTAACTGTTCAAATAAGAAATGAATTAAATGAACATATACACATATTTGACTCCGGATTGTTAAATATATTGACATGTATGTGTGCCGGAAAAAGTTATTGTGAAAAGTGTATCAAACATACTAATAAACCATATAAACATTTTGTTTCGAAGGGTTAATTTTCAGATCAAATCTCAGTATTTGTTTACAAGTCAAATGCTACCTGGTGATACTCTATAACAGTCTAATAATGCCATATACAGTGTATATAATAATATACCACTTATGGAGTTGTTTAAATTGTTTACTAAGTATATTTTTCTGGCAATACTTCTGTCTTCTTTACTTACTTAAGTAACGTTTACTTCATGTTACTTTTACTTGTAATTAAGTATTTTAACATTATATTTTTGGGAACTTTTACTTATGTATAGGACCTGAATACTTCTTCCACCACTGTAGATTTAAAACAAATGATCCACACATTATTTTTTTAGGATAACAGCTTGCTTTTATGCTCATCTGCCTCATGCAAATATGTGCAGTATTGTTGTGGAAAATGGAAAGCTGTGCAGATTGTAAGAGAGGTAGCTTGTGTACAGATGTGCAAAATGTCTCCAGCTATTGTAACGGATTATATGTTAAAGTAACCCTCCCAACAGTGCATTTATTACAGCCGCTTTCTCCATTTACCGTACAAATATCGGCCAAAAAAAAACTACGGAAAACAGGATGAGGAAAAAAACATTGAAGCGCCAAAAAGCTACACGCTAAGAAAGCTAACTCGCTAGCATTGACTAACCTCTGGGAGGAGACACTCTGTGACTAAATAAGAAGCTTATAATAAACGACTTTGCTTGTAAGAACTACGTGAGTGTTTGGTGTGTTGTTGGTTGTGTTATTTCTTATTTCGGGATGATGTGAGTGTTGTTTTTCTCACCAAAAGGATGTCTTGAAACGGAGGATGCTCTGTATTCAATTTCATCCGGCTACTACGCATCATCTCTTTGGGACTGCGTCTGATTGGTTACTGGGAGATCATGACCGGTTTTGATTGGCTCTTTAAAAAAAGAGTTGACTGACAGCGTTGGTATCCAATAGAGGATCATGATTTCTAAATTAACTCCCGCCTCCATTACATATTTACGGATGGATTGATATATAGATAGCTAGATGGATGGGTGGATGGATGGATGGATGGATCGATGGATAGATAGATGGATAGATAGATACTTTATTGATCCCAATTTGGGAAATGTTTGCGTTGCAGCAGCATAAAAAAAGCCAATGTATATAACAGAAATTGAGACACAAGAAATAAACAGTCCAAAATATTTCTGAAATAGAAATAACATAGCTTTAAAAAGTTAAAAAATAAGATATTAAATTCAATTATATGAATGTCATATTAATTAAAATGTTCGATATGCACAATTTGTTTGTAATTGTCTTTTAATATTTCCCTTTCTTTGCTCTTCACATGTGTTTGAAGCACATCCATGTGCTGCTATTTTCTGGTTTTGTTCAGTATTTATTTATATATTAATCATTCTTCGTAAGAAAGTAAAATAAAAGGGAGGGTCAAGACTGTGAAAGTAAAAATCCACTACAAACTCCAAACTCGGTGGTTGCTCGAAATGATATGCAATATGAATTCTAAAGGATCTCATTGGCCCGTCTCGTATCGAGGGGCGGGGCTTAATGACAACAACATGAGAGAGGAAGTGTCTCGGCTGAACTTTGTGTCATAGCTCTTCATGTAGCCTTCATAATTACAGACTATCAAAGTACAGAAAGGTAAGTGCAAGTGTTTGCAATGTTTAGTAAGTAACTGTTCTGCTAAGTTCTATCTTAGGTCGACTTAAAACGTGCTAAAGCTAGTTAGCTTGTCAGTTGCCGCTGCAGAAAGTCCTACAGTTTCCTTGAGAAGACACAGTCCAGTTTCACTGCTTCTCTTTCGTGCATTTCCTTTTATCACCGAATACTGTAACGTTGTTGCTTCTGTGATGCATTTATAAAGCGTGCATGCATATATTCGGAAATGCAAAGGTGTTATATAATATTAATATAATGTTGTTTAAACTTCTACTGAACTACAACTCAAAGGCATTTCATTTCTTGATGTATCTCACAGCTTTACTTACTTTTATAATGTTTCATTAAAACAACATGATATCAAATGTTATTGTAATGAATCCTTAAAGATGAAACCAGTGGAATAACTGTTTCATGTACAAACATGTCCACTATTAACACTCTAATAATGTCATGTATATTATAAAATATCACATTGAAGACATTTTTCTGCAGAATGAGTACTTTTACTTTTTGATACTGACGTACATGTTGCTGTTAATACTTCTCCTAAGTGAGGTTTTAAACATTACTTTGACTTGTAATGGAGTATTTGGACATTAATGTATTGTTACTTTTATTAAAGGATCTGAATACCTCTTCCACCTCTGACTAAATGTATTTTCTGTGCGCTGTTATCTCGCAGTTTCATGTCTGCTGAGCGCGAGGACTTTATCTCTTTGGCTCAGATCCTAGTGTTACACCAGCCATCTTTAAAAAATAAAAAAAAGCATGTGACGTTGTATCTTTCATTTTAAAACTGCTTGGCTTATTGGCGGATACACATGTTTTTGAAGTGATAGTATTTTCACAATTCTAGTATAGAAAATGTAACCTTAAGTTGTAAAATATACTTTTGTCATATACTCTATATTGTATGCATTGTTTGGGAGGTCATTTTAGGCATATATATATATATATATAGCTATTTTAATGGGGTTCCTATTATAATTATTTTTGTTAACAACTTCAACAACATTGATGCATATTGTTTTTGCGGGAAGCATATCTCTTTAGAAAAAGCGAGGTGATGGTGCACCCATGGGGCAAAAAGCAGTGTAAGCACAAGGAGTATAGACTAACCCAGGGTCACGACGACATGCTGACTGCAGTGGGGTTTGAACCTGTGACCCCCTGACCCGAACACTAACGCACAACCCACTGCGCCCACCACCACTACGCCAAACGCCTTATATTACTTTTATTATGCGATGTGTTTGCTTAAAATAAAATAAACTTTTACACATGCAACAAAGAAAATAGGCCTTTACAATAGTCAAAACAAATAGGCAAAACTCAAATAAAGTAACAAACAACTTAAAGGTGGGGTAGGTAAGTTTGAGAAACCGGCTCGAGATACACTTTTTGTTATATTCCATGGAATGCTCTTAACATCCCGACAGCAATGAATATCTGAAGTGCTTTGACAAATAATCCATAAAAAAATGTCATCTGTAGAAGCCGTGGCGCTGTAAAAAGTACAACAGGCCTACCTGCCTGTCAGCCTTCCATCGGGGCACAAACTTATCTCGTGCCCTCATTGGTCATGTGCGCGTTCGTGTGTGTTGGAGGAGGGGCTCTGTGAGGAAGTGGCAGATTTTCTCCGGTTGTGTATTTTCAAATTCTAGCGATCTCGAGCCGGTTTCTCAAACTTACCTACCCCACCTTTAAGTATTCTTTCTTTCTTGATCAGGCTTATATAACTTCATAACTTAAAGGGGTTGTACGGTTAAAGACTGTTCCTCGACGGAGTCTTTCTACAGGATGCCCATCCCTGTCACTTCAGAGCAGGCGCCGTGGGAATTGTAGTCTTTTATAGTGTGTTGACTACAAACGTCAATTCGGTGGCCCTTCTTATCAAACTAAATAGTGGCTCTAACACATTGTGTGTATTTTGCAGAGTGACGCCATGGCTGCCGAGGGCGAGCCATCAGATTTGGTGAAGGTGCTTCACCTCCTGCTGCTCTCTTTCTCCTGGGGGATGCAGGTCTGGGTCTCCTTCATCGCAGGTGAGAGCACGAGCAGAACGGATATCTGCTACATAACAATGAACTGAGGTCACAGACTCCTCCAACTGTGTGTGTGTGTGTGTGTGTGTGTGTGTGTGTGTGTGTGTGTGTGTGTGTGTGTGTGTGTGTGTGTGTGTGTGTGTGTGTGTGTGTGTGTGTGTGTGTGTGTGTGTGTGTGTGTGTGTGTGTGTGTGTGTGTGTCTGTGTGTGTGTGTGTGTGTGTGTGTGTGTGTGTGTGTGTGGCTGTGTTCCATCACAGAGAGACGATGGCCTGGCATCACAGTGTGCAGGTAACACATCACACCTGTTCGTACAATATTACAACAGAATTAAGAATACTTCCCGGGGGGGGGGGGGGGAATTGGGTTATATGATATTATTTTAATATTACATTTAGCTGACGCTTTTATCCAAAGCGACTTACAATAAGTGCATTCGACCAAGAAGATACAACCTTGAAGAAAACAGAATCATAAGTACATCAGGTTTCATAGAGCCAAGCATTTCAAGTGCTACTCAACTGGCTTTAGAGAAGCCAGTCCTTTATTAGTATATAAGTGCTCTGTTAGCAGTTCTATCGCTCGAGGTGGAGTCGAAAGAGATGAGTTTTCAGTCTGCGCCGGAAGGTGTGTAAGCTTTCTGCCGTCCTGATGTCAATGGGAGCTCATTCCACCATTTTGGAGCCAGGATAGCAAACCCACGTAATAAACCCACGTGATAAACCCACGTGATAAACCCACGTCATAAACCCACGTGATAAACCCACGTCATAAACCCACGTCATAAACCCACGTGATAAACCCACGTGATAAACCCACGTCATAAACCCAAGAAGTAAAATAAAAAATACATTGAGAGATGAAATACAAATATTTATACAAACTGCTAAAATTGTAGTTTTACGATTTAATATATTGTAATATATATATATATAATATGTAAAATGGTGAATATTGCGATACATACAGTGCTGTATTAGTATAAACAAAGATATTAAAGAATAAAACCACATAATGGCTTGTATTGAACTGTACATCGTAATACGTAATAAATTAACAAATGAAATAAGTATTACACTTAATAATTGCAACATTTTGTCCAGCCTTAATATTACACATTGTAAGAGGGTTAGTAAACACAAATGTTTTCACAATAACTGCAAGTAAATCCTCCCCATCGTTCATACGTTGTCTCTTCGTGTCCTGCAGATGCTTCTGTTCTTCGTGGCTGCGATCACGGCGGCTCTGAACGGGCAGTGGCTCGGTCCGGCTACCTCGGAGGTGATGGTCCAGATGCGGGCGGTGGAGGAGGAGCACGGCCTGGGGAACCAGGTCGGGCTGGGCAGCGAGAAGGAGGAGTACGCTAAACTCAGGGAGAAGGACCCCAAGTACAAAGCCTTCAAACGCACCTTCGGGAAATACCACGGGATGTCCATGCTCTGCAACCTGACCGGGTTCCTCTGCACCACCAGCAACCTGATCTACACCGCGCTCAACCTGTCCACCATTTAGAGGACAGGAGATCCACCATGGACTTTTGTATGGTTCAAAATAGCCAAACATTAAAGTGTAAAGGCATGTTCATGTGCATAGCATATTGTATTACTGCTGTCCCAAGTGTCCTGCTGAGGGAGGATGGGTTCTTTGCCATTGAGTTGCAAAAACATACACTATTGTTGATGACTTCAAAATGGGTCCAGCTGCGGAGCTCCATGCTGGGGCCCACCTCCTCTGTAGGACCATTATGCTAGCTTAAAAAAAATCGACATCTGATATGATAGCATTCATTCACTATTTTAAATAAGCAACAACCAATAACACCAAGATAACATATGAAACCTTAAGATTTTCATTTACCTAACGTATAAAGTTAGGTACATTAATGCTAAGCAGCAAAAGACTATTCTTAAGTTTGCTAACTATTATTGTCCCAGTGTTTCTCAAACTTTTTCGTACCAAGGACCACTTAACCAATAAAAAAACACTCGCGGACCACCTAACTCCACAAATATCCAAAATCACATCGTTTTTCTAGAACAGATTACAAATCGCCTGAAAATGGTACAAACATGTGGCAACATGTGTGATGAAGGTGTTGCGCTGGGCTATAGCATACCATCGAAAGTGACATTTAAGCTCGCTCCATTGCGGAGATATTCCCGCGAGAGTGCGTAAAACTTTAATTTATTAATTTATTTCAAATGTGAAATTGTACCAATATACTCACGGACCACTAGGGGGCGCGCGCGGACCACACTTTGAGAAGCACTGTCGTAAGCAAACTTAACGCTATTCATTTGTACGACAGTACAGGCGTACGGACCTCGGCGCAAGTGCCTCGGTCCTGCCGCAGTACTGTCGTACCAATAATGACGTTCAATAACGGCCTCTCGTGTATGATTGCTTAATTTTGAACTGTGTTTCTGTTGATAAAATTAAATGTCCATCTTTTAAGCTCAATGTTTTGAGGAGTAGAGTCCAATAATATTTGACCAGCTTGTATGAAATAAACACATTTGATAAAAACAACAATAATGGGATTGAACGTGTACAATGAGACAAATATAAAAACACTGAGAAGTATAAATACATCTTCTATTTCATACCATGGGTTATTTTATTTAAGAAATGCAGTGTTGATTAAAACATCAAATGAACAGATACCAGTTCTTTAATAACCAACATGTCATACAGTAATTAATATATACTGTATATGTTTACAGTGATCCAACCCAACACGATTTTAATTCATATATACATTAAATAAACCCTGATAAACACATTTGAATACTTGAACAGCTCTTATGAAATCACCACATTTTTGAAAAACAACAAAACAATGTAATTGAACCCAAAAGTAGAAACACCCAGAACAATCTGCACACACATCTTCTATTGTTGTTGTATTTATTAAATTCAAAGTTGTTTAAATCACAAATAGAACAGATACCGGTACTTTAGTAACCAACAAGTCATACAGTAATGAATATATACTGTATGCGTTTACACAGTGAGGCACACACAGAATACATTTAATTAACATTTTATTATAAAATCAAGTCTAAACACAACTAAAAAACACTAAATATGAAAAGGGAAATGGAGGGGGTGATGTAGGAAGAAAGAGGTGAGGGAAATGGAGGAGGGAGATAAAGTAAACAAAGGATGGAGTAAGGGGAGAGAGGGTGAGGTAGCAGGAAGTACAGTAAAAGGGGGAGGGACTTAATCGTGAGTTTTTTTACATCTATTATACAGATTGTGGGAAAACCTGAGCTCCAGGAGAAAACCCTGAGTATGAAAAGGGGAAGGCAGTAAGGGGTGAGGTAGGAGGAAGGAGGTGAGGGGAAAGGGAGGAGGGAAAGACAGCTACTGACATCCAGCCTCCTCCTTCTCCCCCTTTGCTTCCTTTCTACTACTACTCCTAATAATACTACCAATACTACTCCAGCCGATTACGGAATTTGAAATGGAGGTAATTGGCCTAAAAAAATGTCAAGGCTGCCTTCTCTGTCGTCGTCGGGGACATCTGAGCCGATACGAGAAAGGAAATTCATGAATTTTCTCCACCGTGATGTTTTCAAGGCGGCTATCTCCTGAACACAACGTTCTTTCAGTTGTTGGAGTTCACGGATACTCTCGAGCAAAGTGACTATCTCTGCATCCTTCTCCTCAACACAACGTTCCTTCTGTTGTTCCAGTTCGTGGTTTCTCTCATGCAAAACTACTATCTCTGCATCCTTCTCCTCAACACAACGCAACTTCTCTTGTTTCAGTGTCTGGTTTTCCTTCAGCAAGGCGGCCACCTCCTCAACACAATGCTCCTTCAGTTGTTTGAGTTCCTGGTTTCTCTGACGCAAAGCAGCTTTCTCTACAGATTTCTCCTCAACATCACGTTCCGTTTGTAATTGGAGTTCCTGGTTTCTCTGACGCAAAGCAGCTTTCTCTACAGATTTCTCCTCAACATCACGTTCCGTTTGTAATTGGAGTTCCTGGTTTCTCTCACGCAAAGCAGCTATCTCAACAGATTTCTTCTCAAGACAACGCTCCTTTTGTTGTTGGAGTTCTTGGTTAGTCTTTTGCAAGGCGGCCATCTTTGCCTCCTCCTCAACACAATGCTCCTTCAGTTGTTTGAGTTCCTGGTTCCTCTCACGCAAAGAAGCCATCTCTCCAGCGTTCTCCTCAACACAGGGTTCTTTCAGTTGTTTCAGTTCCTGGTTTTCCTTTCTCAAGGCAGCCATCTCTGCTTCGACCTTCTTGTGTGTCCTCTGGAGCATTCCGTATTTCATGTTCAGGTCCTCATTGTTGACGCGCAAGACGTTGTGCTCAATTTTCTGGGCTTTCACTTTCACATGATGCTTAACTAGCTCAGCTACACGCTCTCTATATGCTTTCAGCGTCGCTTCCATCCTCTTAGCGCCTTCAACCTCAAGCTTATTCCTCAAAGTCCTTTCCTGCTCCAGCAACAACTTGATTTCCTGATTTTCTTTTCGCAGAATCTCGAGGTTGACTTCCATCTCATCTCTATTGTTCATCTCCATCTCTACTGCGGTGATGAAATGACCTGTTGTTAAGCAAACTGAATATAATTGTTCAACTGAATGAAAGCCACAAAAATGGTGTTCACTTGGATTATCTCGTTAAAATAGACCGTCTCCCTGATGGTAGCTTCCTGCAATGATCTGATGCACTGATGAACTCACCTGCAGACTTCCTACATCAAGGCAACTCTGTCATCGATCTGAAGGTTCCATTTGTGATGTCAGATTCTATAACACATAGGTGTGAGCAAGCTCTCTGATTGGTCAATAGGCGTGTTTGATTCCACGATCAAACAAGGGTCAAATAGAACGTGCCTTTCACAACAAGTCAGTATCCCTCCGCGTCTGAGAAAAACGGTATACCGTTGGGCCGAAAAGCAAACTGCTTGCAGAAAAGCAAACTGCTTGCAGTTTGCTTTTCAAACTGGAACAAGAAAGCAAATGCCCGAATCAGCAAAGGCTTTTACCACCATCCAAGGAAGTCGGTGAAGCCTGGGGATGCGGTGTGGTATAGCATGGAGCCCTTGGGGGTGAACAGCCTGGGGTCCATGATGACCCGCATTAGTGAAGAGGCTGGCACTGCTACGCGTTACACAAACCATTGCGTCAGAAGCACCTGCAGACAGCGGCTGGCGGAGGCCGGGTTGGAGGCCAGAGAAATGATGTCCGTTAGCGGGCATACAAATGAGTCATCGCTTCGCAGCTACTGGGCTCCATCTCTAGACAATAGAAGGATGTGGAGCAACGCGCTTTTTGCCGGTCCGGGACATGCCATGAAACGGCCACTGGAGGAAAGCTCTTCCGATAACCTACCCGTGAACACCACGGCACCACCTGCAAAAAAAGTCTGGCATGGAGTTCATGGAGAGCTGTTTCAAAAATTGCACTTTTAATGGCAGCTTGAACATCCACCTTCATTCTGAAGCCAAAATGTTAAATATGTAAATAAATAGCCTAATTCAAGAATTGTTGTCAATAAATTGTTTTCAATAAATTGGTTAATAATATATTATTTACTATAATTATATCAATAACTGTAAACGGGGAAGCAGGAGTGTTCGATTGATCGGCTAGCGTTACCAAGGGAACTACTTTATAGGAACTACTTTCTGACGGAGATTAACTCAAGCAGAAAGTGTAGGTTTGGGAGCAAATTAGCCCACATTATGAAATTATTTTACGATATTGTTGATTACAATGATAGTTTGTGTTATAGAATCGCAATCATACACGAGAGGCCGTTCTTGAACGTCATTATTGGTACGACAGTACTGCGGCAGGACCGAGGCGCTTGCGCCGAGGTCCGTACGCCTCAAGATAACATATGAAACCTTAAGATTTTCATTTACCTAACGTATAAAGTTAGGTACATTAACGATAAGCAGCAAAAGACTATCCTTAAGTTTGCTAACTATTATTGTCCCAGTGTTTCTCAAACTTGTTCGTACCAAGGACCACTTAACCAATAAAAAAACACTCGCGGACCACCTAACTCCACAAATATCCAAAATCACATCGTTTTTCTAGAACAGATTACAAATCGCCTGAAAATGGTACAAACAAGTGGCAACATGTTTGATGAAGGTGTTGCGCTGGGCTATATCATACCATCGAAAGTGACATTTAAGCTCGCTCCATTGCGGAGATATTCCCGCGAGAGTGCGTAAAACTTTAATTTATTAATTTATTTCAAATGTGAAATTGTACCAATATACTCACGGACCACTAGGGGGCGCGCGCGGACCACACTTTGAGAAGCACTGTCGTAAGCAAACTTAACGCTATTCATTTGCATTAAGCTTTTGTATATACTTTTTTGTTCTAAGGTTAACATTACCTGGCTCACGACATTAGCTAGCCGAAATGAGCGTTTGCTAATAAACATAATTTAGGTAACGTTAACGTTTTTATGTTACAGTTCAATATTAAAGGTGTATTGTTTACTTTGGTGTTATTGGTGGAGGGTGTGCGGCATAAAGGAGGTACAATTCATTAAATACACACACTCACTTACTCATTGACATTAACATCAATAAAACAATACACTAAGCTTTTTACCAGATAGGCATATAAACGTTATTTATTGATCAGAGGCTTGACAAATGTGCGTGATTTCACCTAAGCACAGAACTCGATAAAGGAGGGTTTGAGCCTGGAGTTCAATAAATCAATGTTTATTTATATAGCCCAATATCACACATGTTACATTTGTCTCAGTGGTCTTCACAGCGTGTAGAATATCAGTATGACAATACGACACCCTCTGTCCTTAGACCCTCTGTCCTTAGACCCTCACATCGTACAAGGAAACACTTCCGGAGAAAACCCACAGTTTAAAGGGAACATGGGAGAAACCTCAGGGAGAGCAGCAGAGGAGGGATCCCTCTCCCAGGACGGACAGACGTGCAATAGATGCCGTGTGGAAATCAGAGATAATACATTTTACAGCATATAGACCGAATGTTAGGAAATGCATGTGTCTGTAATAAGAAGATGAATCCACGAGGATGTCAGCTACAGTCCTGTGGGAGCCATCAGGGAAGCAGCATGGCGAGAGTCAGGCAGGACCGCAGAGACCGGTTCAGCCACGACTCGAAGTCCAGGACTCAGAATCAGCCAGGACTCAGGATCCCGGCGTAGACACCAAAAAGAAATGTGGGGGAAGCTGGGTTATTGGGAACATGAGAGTCCACAGGGACAGACAGAGAGAAGGAAGAAGTAGGTGTCCCCCGACAGTCTAAGCCTATAGCAGAAAGACATTATTACTTGTACAGTTTTTGTCTCAGTCAGTTCATCCCTTTTCCTGCTGTCAATCAGTCTCTAATTAAAGCAGTCTTACAAAAACAGGATGTATTTTCATATATTTTACATTTGATTGTAAGGCTTGATTATATTGCTCATTCGCCCCGCGCCTCTGGAACTCCCTCCCAGATCAGCTGAGATCTGCCCCTTCCACCGAGGTCTTCAAAACCGGCCTTAAGACCCTCTTCTTTCGGCAGGCCTTCCAATAAACTTTGAGCACGGTACACCTGGAGTACTGCCATTTTTATCGCTATCTCCGACTTTTATTTTTGTACTCTATTTTATTTTTGATTTCTTATTATTATTACAATTATTTGTTTAATCTCTCAAAGTGTATCAGTATCCCTTGTTGTGAAGCACTTCGAGATTTGTCTTGGCAGATGAGAAGCGCTATATAAATT